>NC_065597.1:32959448-33195254 GCF_024542745.1 Macaca thibetana thibetana | reverse complement strand
GATCGATCCAAATCCACTCTAGCACCGGGCTCCTTCCCGCCATCCCAGGCAGACTGACAGTGGTCACATTTGGACCTACTGCATCTATCTCTTTTGAATGTGCTTCTCTGCCCTAATCTGTACTTATGGTGCCAGGTTTCTTTTAATAATGTCCCCTTTGTCCTTATCACCATGTAGCTAGCAATATTGTGATATTATTACTGCAGACTGAATGATGACTGGGGCATCTTAAGAGGATTTCTAGGGTGTTTCTTTCTGCATAGGTACCTCTTCTTCCTCCTACCCACAATTGACAAGTGCCCATCTGCTCCAGCATTACAGATGCCACTAAATGTGAATTTTTCGTGGTCCCTCTGGGTGAGCCTTCCCAGACTTTCCCTTTTTCAGGAGCTGCCCCTCCTGTTCATGTCTAGCTATCTATGTGCTCTAACAGAGCCCACTACCCTGTGTCTTTCCCAAAAATAGTGATTATTGGAAACCATAGGAAATGATATGCATGTAGATGAAAACTTCACAACTTACACAAATAATCACTCCAAATCATCCTTACACTAAAAATGCAAAACCATACAATTTCTAGAAGAAACTATGGAAGTAAAGCTATGTGCCTTTGGGTTTGGTAATGAATTTTAACAAATGACATACAAGGTTGATATACGCAGAAGAAATGACAATGTGGATTTCTTAATATTTACAGTTTATACTCTGGAAAAGACCTTGTTAAAGGAACAAAAAGACAAGCCACATATTGAAAAAAAAATTGCAAAATACAGATCTGAGAATTTGTATTCAAAATATATACAAAATTCTTGAAACTAAACAATAAGTTAAACAGCTCAATTAGAAATGCACACAGTTCTGAACAGACACCTCACCAAAGACAATCTGCAGATGGCAAGTAAACATACAAAAAGATGCTCAACGTACTAGAGAACTGAAAACCACAATGAGATAGTACAGCTGGTCTATATCTATTAGAACTGCTAAACTCTAAAAAAATGACAAATTGCTGGAGGAAAAACAAGAACTCTTTTCATTGCTAGTGGAAGACAGTGTGTAAGACCAGAATATGCCACCCCAAAATATGATGGTAGGAAACCAGAATATGCCACCCCAAAATATGTCCCTTTGGCATAAGAATTACTCTGAGCTGATTACTTTGAAAAATTGCTAAAAAAGGAAGTTATCAAAACAGAGTAGAAGTTACCCTTGTGTAAGGAAAATTTACATCTATGAAAGAAATCCCCATTTAAAAGATCTCTCTCTCTCTCTCTCTCTCTCTCTCTCTCTCTCTCTCGGCACCAAGAAGAGAAGAATGACTAAATCACTAAAGAGTCTTATCAACAGAGAACGCATGGAGTTAAGTCTGTATAAGAAAACTTACCCTTGTCTACTGTGCTTTTGCTTGTTACCTCCCCACTACTGAGCCTCAAATCTTTCTTTAAGTTGAAGATAGCATTTACACTTCAATTGAAAGCCACCTGCTGGGGATTTACTCATTTTTCCCTGAGTATCTCCCATGTATCCATAAGGTATACATGTTTTTAAACTTGTCTACTTTTTTCTCATTTTAATCTGTAATTTGTTACAGAGGGTCCCATCTAAGAATTCTGCAAAGGTAGAGAGAAAATTATTTTTACTCCCCTATTACAAGTTGGGCAGTTTTTCCCAAAGCTAAACAAGTCTCACCTTACAATCCAAAAATCATATTCGTAAGTATTTTGACAGCTACTTTGATATTATTTCCAAACAAAAGCTACCATGCAATTATGTACAGAAGCCCTATTCATTATGTCCAAAGGAAAAAAAGGGAATGAGAAACTCTTACAACAGATGACTGTGTGGGAACCCACTCAGACATCAAGAGTTGTCATAGGGACCAGGCACAGTGGCTCATGCCTGTAATCCCAGCACTTTGGGAGGCTGAGGCAGGTGGATCACGAGGTCAGGAGATCGAGACCATACTGGCTAACATGGTGAAACCTCGTCTCTACTAAAAAAAAAATACAAAAAAAATTAGCCGGGTATGGTGGCGAGCACCTGTTGTCCCAGCTACTCGGGAGGCTGAGGCAGGAGAATGGCATAAACCTGGGAGGTGGAGCTTGCAGTGAGCCAAGATCGTGCCACTGCACTCCAGCCTGGGCAACAGAGCAAGACTCTGTCTCAAAAAAAATAAAAAAAGAGTTGTTATAAAGATTATTTAAATGAAAACATTTGAGATACTGAAGATAAAGAAATCTTACCAGAACTTACTTAATCTAATTATAGCAGAGCTCCCAGAATATACAGCTGCCATTAACCCCATCCAAGGAGTTTCTTTCAAATTCAGCTGCCAGGAAGACAGCCTACTCATTCCCATTGGCACTGATAAATGAAAATGAAATCGTAAGCTCCCAACTGACTGAACAGACCCACTCTTGGCTGAGGGGATCCCAGAGTGACTTTCAAAACTCAGTTCTCGGATTTAAGAGAGTCCCATCTTAGAATTCCATAAAGGTACAGAGAAAATTATTTTTCCTCCCCTATTACAAGTTGGGCAGGGTGGGATGACAGGGGTCAGATACACCTCGTTATACCCCCTCCTTTGCTAACCATGATGAGGCTTTCTTCCCTAAGGCTTTAACGGAAACAAGCCTTTCAAAAGACTCCACCAATGATTTCAACCAACTGCCTGAAGCTGCCTCCTGTCTCTTGCCTGATAAGAGACCACCCATGATGGAGAGGTTCTGGACAGCGTACACAGGATGCGCAGAGCAAGTTTTTATATCCTCTGTTTCACCTTTTATTGTCAGAGGGCTGAAAACTCCACCCTGGGATCACGCTAACACTGCCATTTTTTTGTACATTGGACCCATGAAGGAGCAAGAAACTCAATTGCACATGCATGCATTTCTCCTTTCAGAAATATGCATGACTCCTCCTAGAGCTTATTAAATATGTGTATTTGGCCACGCCACTCAGTATACATTAGTATTTCCTTTATCTCTCCCTTGAAGTGTCTGTTTCTGACTTCTGGCTGGAGGTTATGCTTCCCAGCCTGTCAGGACTATCCTGCAGGCTGCAAACCTTTACAGGAAGTAAATCTCTCACTGGGTGCAGTGGCTCATGCCTGTAATCAAAGCACTTTGGGAAGCCAAGGCAGGTGGATCACCTGAGACCAAGAGATCGAGACCGTCCTGGCCAACATGGTGAAACCCTGTCTCTACTAAAAATACAAAAATTAGCTGGGCATGGTGGTGCATGCCTGTAGTCCCAGCTACTTGGGAGGATGAGGCAGGATAATCACTTGAACCTGGGAGGTGCAGCCTGCAGTGAGCCAAGATCACTCCACTGCACTCCAGCCTTGGCAACGAGAGTGAAACTCCAACTCAAAAAACAAAAACATAATGAAATCTCTCCTTTCCGAATTTTTGAAGCTCATCATTCTTCATTTGACAGCTTTAAAAAGTTCAAAAAGACCTTCCATACTCTCCCACAGAAGCCCTACAAATCTCCATTTTGTTAATCATTTGGGATGCCTGAGAACTTGTAATTCAATGAGTAGAAATGTAGCATTGCAAAATTCATTTATAAAATCCTCTAAAAGTGTTCTATTCTAACTTGGCTTGGAAAAAAATAATCATTTATAAATAAATATTCCCCAAACTCCTAGAAATATAGGAACTGATCCAAATGTTTTTCAAGTTAACGCAATTTGGATACAATTTAGTTAAATAAGATAAATTTAATATTTTTTGTGTAATAAAACAACTATGTCTTCAGAGTTATCACTATTAAATATAAAACAAACAAGTTTCTTTTTTTTTTTTTTTTTTTTTTTTGAGATGTAGTCTCTCTCTGTCACCCAGGCTGGGGTACAGTGGTGCGATCTCAGCTCACTGAAGGCTCCACCTCCTGGGTTCACGCCATTCTCCTGCCTCAGCCTCCCAAGTAACTGGGACTACAGGCGCCTGCCACCATGCCCAGTTAATGTTTTTTGTAGTATTTTTAGTAGAGACAGGGTTCCACAGTGTTAGCCAGGATGGTCTTGATCTCCTGACCTCATGATCCACCCACCTCGGCCTCCAGAAGTGCTGGGATTACAGGTGTGAACCACCGTGCCCGGCCAACAAACAAGTTTCTATTCTGCTTGAGTGCTTACAAGAAGCTGATATTATACTTACTAGATAATTAGAATCAAATCTATAAGCTTTAAGGTTTTAAATCTTCATTTTTATGAAAAACATATTTCCTCTTTTTTATGGTGAAAAGATATACATCTATTTAGAATCAGCCAGCTGGACTCAGTTTAGATGATCCCAAGTTTGTTGGCAACATCCAAAGCATCATAATCAGGAGCCAGTCAAACATATGCCTTCTTCTCTCCATCAGGCCGAATCAGGACGTTGACTGTGGCCACATCCATGTCCCAGAGCTTCTTCACAGTCTGTTTGATCTGGTGCTTGTTGGCTTTAACATTGACAGTGAACACAAGCATGTTGTTGTCTTCTATCTTCTTCATGGCTGACTCAGTGGTCAGTGGAAACTTGATGATAGCATGATGGTCAAGCTTGTTTCTCCAGGGGGTGCTCTTCCCAGGATATCTGGGCTGCTCCGCAGTCACAGTGTCTTGGGATGCTGGAAGGTGGGTGACGTGCAGATCTTCTTTTTTGGGGGCGCTGTGGACACATTTCAACACTGCCTTCTTGGCCTTTAAAGCCTTTGCTTTGGCTTTGGCTTTAGGAGGGGCAGGAGCTTCCTTCTTCGCTTTTGGTGCCATGTTGTGAAAAGTTAAAAACAATATTTCAATAATAAGTTTTTTACAGTAAATCTGCCTAATAGTAGTTTCCAAAATACTTTTGGTAATTTTTAACCTTAAAGTTAAGCTAAGTAAAATATTTCCATTAAATATCTAGATCATTTATAAATAAGATACAATACTAAAACATTAATTACTGGACATAAGTAATTCAACTTTATATACTTTTCGCTTATTTCTACAGAGAAACTAGATATTTTGGCCTGTTAATAAACATATTTTTGCCTACCACACTGTACTATGTACTATGAGAAACTACCACACTGTACTGTGTACTATGAGAAACAACCACACTGTACTGTGTACTGTGAGAAACTACCACACTGTACTGTGTACTGTGAGAAACTACCACACTGTACTGTGTACTGTGAGAAACTACCACACTGTACTGTGTACTATGAGAAACTACCACACTGCACTGTGTACTATGAGAAACATGTGTACTATGAGAAAACACATCCCGATGTTGGGAGATGGTATACATTTTCTAATCTACTACAGAATGCTAACATATGACAGTTTAAAATGGTCTATGTCTTAGTTTTCTCTGGAAAATAAAAGTATTAAAATTATAATCAATATATGTAAATAAAACTACTAGAAACAAGCCAGGCACAGTGGTTCACGCCTACAATCCCAGCACTTTGGGAGGCCAAGATGGGTGGATCATGACTTCAGGAGATTGAGACCATCCTGGCTAACACGGTGAAACCATGTCTCCACTAAAAATACAAAAAATTAGCTGGGCACGGTGGCAGGTGCCTGTTGTCCCAGCTACTCAGGAGACTTAGGCAGGAGAATGGCATAAACCCAGGAGGTAGAGCCTTCAGTGAGCTGAGATCATGCCACCACACTCCAGCCTGGGGGACAGAGCGAGACTCTGTCTCAAAAAAAAAAAAAAAAAAAAAACACTACTAGAAATAATAGAATAACTAGAAACAACTCTATGCAAAGTATGTAAGAAAAGTAGGGCATGTTTTGCAAGAAAAATAGGATGTAATATTTTATAAGGAAAACCATACAAAATATACAAATAAAAAGAGATACCTAACCTTCCCTGTGTTATATTTGTATGGGTAAAATGTTATGTTTTCAGAAATTATATAAAATTCCTGGAAATTTGTCAACGTCCTCCTTATTCATGCTATGTGCTGGTATAGAGTTATGAGTCATAATTGCAGTTATTATTTTAAAGGTTGTATGCCACAGAAAAAAAAATCAGATATCTTTGTCAGTTGTGGTATAATGAACTCTCATCAGATCTTTCATCACAGCCATTTCATACCTTTTGTCATTTAGATATTATTTCCCATTGATGCTTTCCTGAAAGCTCCTGCAATCAGCTACAGGTCAGAATGCTTGTCTCCAACACAGGACTCCCTCTGAGAGTCACCCGTCTGCTCACCGAGGGAAATGCGTATCTGAGTGCCTCATGGGGAGAGGGTAACCGGCAACTCAAAAGAATGAAAGCATTTGTCTCTTACCTACCTATGACCTGGAAGCTCCCGGTCTGGCCTTCTCTTCAAGTTGTCTCACCTTTCTGGACTGAAGCAAGGTACATCTTTCACACATTGATCGATGTCTCATGTCTCCCTAAAGTGTGTAAAACCAAGCTGGGCCCCGACCACCTTGGGCCCGTGTTGTCAGGACCTCCTGCAGAGGCATCATGGGCGCATCCTCAAACTTGGCAAAATAAACTTTCTAAAAAATCTGAGACCTGTCTCAGATTTTCAGGGTTCACACATGTAATGTAGGATGTCAATGTTTATAAAACAGACATTATTCTATCTACTATTTAAAATATGCTGCCAATTAACCTTTGACTTTCTCAACAAAATAAAAAACGTTGATGAGGTACAAATAATATATTTAAACTTAAGTAATGTTGCAAGTTTTAATATGCCTACTTTTCAATTTTTCAATACTATTTTTACTAATTTAACACTGTAAGAAAAATGAGTAATGAAAACATGAATAAAAGCGTTTACAGGGGGTGCACATGTTTCCTCCAGCCTCTGTCCATCTCCAGCTTTCATCCCAACTGTCCTGACAGTGGCTCTAAGCATTTCTCCTTTCTCTATACCAAGATCTCCTGCTGAAGCAAACCCAAATCTTATCACGTGTTATGACACGCCGTGATGATGAGCAACCAAAGCCTCGAGGAAAGGATGCTTTTGTAAAACAAGACTTGTAGAACATAACGTGTGAAGTAAAGCCCATGGCAGAGCTCCCTCTTTAGCACACGGGGGCAGACAGGAAGCTTTTGCCTCACCTTCCTCACTGGCCCGCAGCCACGTCTCCCCAGGTCAGTCTTGAGGACAACGAAACTCTGGTCTTCACTGTGGACACACTGCCAGGTGCTCCAAAGCCATGGCCTCTTCTCGGGTGGGTCCTGAGGAGAACAAAGCTCTGGTTCTAATCCTAACCCCAATCCTGTCTCTAGACTTTGACTCTGACCCTAAACCCTGATCCCTACCCTGGTCCCTAATTCTGACCCTGACTTTGACCTTGACTCTGATCTTGACCCTGACCATGACCCCACCTCTAACCATACTTCCGGCCCTGACTCTGACACAGACCCTAATCCTAACACAAACCCTACTATTATCTTTACAAGCTATCTCTAATCTTACCCCCTACTGCTAAATAGCTGTACCCAAAAGCACTTTTTAAATTATTTAACTTCTTTTCCTTGAATTCTCTAAGGACATCCTAAAGGAGATGTCATTATGTATTTTGCAGTCCCTCTGAGTGGTATGGCTTCAGATAGGAAGTTCTAATACTTCGCAAGACATAAAAAGTTTGGAGAGTAATAGCACGGGGTTGTTAGGGATGCATGTTGGCATTCACAATAGTCACTGGTGCTGTTCTCCAAATATTTTCATTTCAGTTTTTATTAATGCATTCTGACTATTCCAACCCACCTGCTTAAATTTTTGTATGACCACATAGCTTTTTTTTTTTTTTTTTTTTTTTTTGCCAATGGAGGTGAGAAGAAATAACATGTGACTTTTTCAGGAGAAATCTCTAAGAACAGAGTTCTATTCAGCATGCTTTTTTCTCTTTTCTATAGCAATAATTTTAGCAATATTAATAGCTTCAAAAACTAACTTAGCTATTAGGTTTTTTAAAATGTCTTTTGTCTTCCAGTTTGTAAGCCACACTGATCAGGACTACAGAGTTGAATTATTAGAAGTGATAAAGGAAAGATAATGCTTATCTTTTGAAAACATGAATTACCTGTTTAATGGGCACAAACAAGTTTTGTTCTATTCATCAGGTAATACACAAAACTTTACACAAAAAGTGAGGGTCAGGGAATGCAGAGAACATAAGAAAACACAAATTACTCACTCCGTTGCATTCTAGGAAAGCAGCAGAAAACAGACTATGCTACCTGCCAACAATGAGCAAGTGTCCTAATTGTTGTCACCCAGGCTGGAGTGCGGTGGCATGATCTCGGCTCACTACAACCTCTGCCTCCCAGATTCAAGTGATTCTCCTGCCTCGGTCTCCCGAGTAGCTGGGACTACAGGCTCCTGCCACCACGCCAAGCTAATGAATCTTTATAGTTTTCTGCATGTAAGATCATGTCATCTGCAAACAGAGATAATTTTACTTCTTCCTTTCAATTTGGATGCCTTTTGTTTATTTTACTGGCCTAATTGTTCAGGCTACAACTTCCAGGACTATATTGAATAGCAGTAGCAAGACTGAAAATCCTTACCTTGTTTATGATATTAGAAGAAAGGCTTTCAGTTTTTCATCATCGACTGTGAAGTTAAAAACAGGCTTTTCAGCTGGGCGCGGTGGCTCAGGCCTGTAATCCCAACACTTTGGGAGGCCGAGGTGAGTGATCACAAGGTCAGGAGATCAAGACCATCCTGGCTAACATGGTGAAACCCCGTCTCTACTAAAAATACAAAAAATTAGCCAGGTGTGGTGGCAGGTGCCTGTAGTCTACTCGGGAGGCTGAGGCAGGAGAAGGGAGTGAACCCAGGAGGCGGAGCTTGCAGCGAGACGAAATTACGCCACCGCACTCCAGCCTGGGTGACAGAGAGAGACTCCATCTCAGAAAAAAAAAAAAAAAAAGGGCTTGTCTTATACAACCTTTTTATGTTGAGGTGATTTCCTTCTATTCCTAGTTTGTTCAGTGTGTTTGTCAGGAAAGATCAATTTACATTTAAAAAATTAATGTAATAGATACCTTATTAGGTATATCTTAATAGATATGATGAAACAAAGATGAAGTTTTATCTATTTTTTTAAATCTTAAGAAAATTAGCAATGCCCCTGATAGAATCATAGGCCTTAATCACACTTCAGAAAACATTTCCAAATAGCCCTTGGATAATACTTGGAATCATCACTCTCTGATCCAGAATTCTCTGTCTCTAATGAAAAACTCCAGAGTTAGACCGAGCATGGTGGCTCACGCCTCTAATCTCAGCACTTTGGGAGTCCGAGGCAGGTGGATCACCTGAGGTCAGGAGTTCGAGACCAGCATCGCCAACGTGGAGAAACTCTGTCTCTACTAAAAATACAAAAATTAGCCAGGTGTGGTGGTGCACACCCATAGTTCCCAACAACTCGCAAGGCTGAGGCAGGAGAATCGCTTGAGTCCAGGGGGTGGAGGTTGCAGTGAGCGGAGATTGTGCCACTGCACTCCAGCCTGGGCAACAGAGGGAGACTCCGTATCAAAAAAAAAAAAAGAGAGAATCTCTAGAGTTTGGAAATATTTACCAAGCAAACCACTGATTTCTCATCACCTTTTAGTCAAACCTCCTTGGATGGCCTTCAGAGTGGAACGGAGTAAACACCAGAAGGTAAGTATTTCCCAAATCCCATTGACAAGAAACTTTCCTCATAGATGCAAATACAGGTAAGAGAAGGAGAATGTACAGACTATCCTAGGAACTACTGCCTTTCTTTCCTGATCTCTTTAGCACAGTGTCTGACGTCATCATTATTTTAAGAGTTAATAAGAACAGCAACAATAATCGCTACCATGGTGTTATTTTCTCAGTATTTTCAGACTTTATTTTCAGCATTTTACATGAATAAACTTTATGTATAGTACCTATTCAACTTCACATATAGGACCTATTAAGTAGATGCTATAACTATAGCCATTTTACAGATGAGAAAACTGAGGTATAAAAATGTTCAATTATATCCCTGGGCTCACATTCAGTGTTGGTGCAGTCTAATACAAAAATCCTTCTCCAAAGCACTTACAAGATCATTAAAAGTTTCATAGTTTTTTAAAGTTTATGTTCTCTTACCCACATGTCTTTACATCATTCGTCCAACTGATTTTTCAACCTCAGTTTTTCTCTGTCATGGTAAAGTGAGATTTGCACTAAAACACTCTGATTAAGGGAAGCTTCCAAGTAAATAGACAATTCATACTGTGGATGGTCCCAGAAGGAGATAGGGTCCCTACCCTCATAAGGGACCCATTCTGATCAGAGGAAACAGCTTCCAGCCCTGAGGAGTTTCAAGTTTGAAGATTGAGAAACAACAAATAAGAAAATGGTTTAGGACTTCATATAGGTTACACCCTATTAAGTAAAAATGTATTCTTCTGGAATCGATTTCAAATGCTCATTCCTGTAGAAGGCAGTAACAGCTCCTTCCTGTGGGCTCCAGTTAGGGAACTGTCATGTTGTTTGGAATTATTTGTTTAGCCTGCCTGCTGCTTCTTCATTGTGAGCTCTTCAGGAGTCTAGTCCATACCTGATTCTTCTCAGAACTCCCAAGCCCAGCTCAGGGCCTCTGACAGCCTCCTGAGTGTTTTCTGAATGACTGATTACAAGTTTATGAATTAAACTATAAGTAACAGGGTCAAGAGATGCCGAAAATATCTTTGAGTTAGATTTCAACTGTAGAGATGATATCAGGACTATGAGATAATTTTCGTTTGTTATTTTCCTGTAGGGGCAGGGGGTGGTTTGAGACAGGGTCTGGCTCTTTCGCCCAGGTTGGAGTGCAATGGCTCAATCTCGGCTTACTGCAGCCTCCATCTCCTAGGTTAGTGTGATCCTCCTGCCTCAGCCTCCTGAGTAGCTGGGACCACAGGCATGCACCACCATGCCCAGCTAATTTTTTTTTTTTTTTTTTTTTTTTTGGAGACGGAGTCTCGCTCTGCCGCCTGGGCTGGAGTGCAGTGGCCGGATCTCAGCTCACTGCAAGCTCCGCCCCCCGGGTTCACGCCATTCTCCTGCCTCAGCCTCCCGAGTAGCTGGGACTACAGGCACCCGCCACCTCACCCCGCTAGTTTTTTTTGTATTTTTTAGTAGAGACGGGGTTTCACCGTGTCAGCCAGGATGGTCTCGATCTCCCGACCTCATGATCCACCCGTCTCGGCCTCCCAAAGTGCTGGGATTACAGGTTTGAGCCACCGCACCCGGCCCAACCCGGCTAATTTTTATGTGTTTTGTACAGACAGGGTTTTGCCATGTAGCTCAGGCTGGTCTTGAACTCCTGGGTTCGAGCCATCCTCCCACCTCAGCCTCCCAAAGTGCTGGGATTACAGATGTGAGCCACCACACCCAGTCTGTGAGAAAATTTATTTATTTATTTTATTTTATTTTTGAGACAGAGTTTCACTCTTGTCACCCAGGCTGGAGTGCAGTGGCGCGATCTTGGCTCGCTGCAACCTCCACCTCCTGAGTTCAAGTTGTTCTCCTGCCTCAGCCTCCCAAGTGGCTGGGATTACAGGGGCCTGCCACCACACCCAGCTAGTTTTTTGTATTTTCTGTAGAGACGGGGTTGGCCGGACTGGTCTAAAACTCCTGACCTCAGGTGATCTGCCTTCCTCAGCCTCCCAAAATGCTGGGATTATAGGTGTGAACCACTACACCCAGCGAGGAAAATTATTAATCTCACATTCATACTGTATTAAGTAGCTCAAAAAACACTTAGTGAACATTATTATCTTTCGTGTTCACTACAATATTAAGAATTAGTGCCAGGGGTAGTGGCTCACACCTGTAATCCCAGCACTTTGAGAAGCGGAGGTGGGCAGATCACCTGAGGTCAGGAGTTTGAGACCAGCCTGGCCAACATGGTAAAACCCCATCTCTACTAAAACTACAAAAATCAGTTGGGCATGGTGGTGGACACCTGTAATCCCAACTACTCAGGAGGCTGAAGCAGGAGAATCACCTGAACCTAGGAGATGGAGGCTGCAGTGACCTGAGATTGTGCCACTGCACTCCAGCTTAGGCAACAGTGAGACTCCCTCTCACAAAAAAAAAAAAAAAAAAAAAAGAATTAAAAAATTAGCATGGGCTGGGTGTGGGGGCTCTTGCCTATAATGCCAGCACTTTGGGATGCTGAGGTGGGTGGATCACTTGAGGTGAGGAGTTTGAGACCAGCCTGGCCAACCTAGCGAAACCCTGTCTCTAATAAATACACAAAAATTAGCTGGGTGTGGTGGTGCCTATAATCCTAGCTTCTCGGGAGGCTGAGGTAGGAGAATCTCTTGAATCTGGGAGGTGGAGGCTACAGTGAGCTGAAATCGTGCCACTGCATTCCAGCTTAGGCAACAGAGCAAGACTCCAAAAAAAAAAAAAGCAAGCATGCATGCCAATTTCTGGATCAGGAAACTAAAGAGAATTAGCTAATAATACACCCTTATTCAAGCAGACAAGCAGAATTGGTACAGGAATTAACTAATCTAATTCCAAAGCCAAATATTCTTTCCAGGATATGGCAACATGCAACTTTGACATCATTTTCTTAGTTGTCTAGATATATTTTTGCCAATCATCTCTTTGTTCTGTTCCCAACCTTACTGCCCTATTACCTCATTTTCTGGATGTGCTTTATCCCTCTGCTTTTCTACATTTCCCTTTCCATCAAAAGTCTACTAGTTTATGGAAGATTCCCTCCTTCTCTCTGTAAGCCCTTATCCCCTTCTTTCACAGATCTCGTTGATTCTCCAGCTAGTCTTCCCAAGTATTCTTCCTCCTTCCCTTTAACTTATACAGAACATTTTGAGAGACAGTTGAAGGAAAAGAGCCTTAAGACATGGGTTAGAGTCCCAGATTCACTATCCACTTAGACCTTTTCTTTTCCCTCTAGTATTTAGACACTCTAGGTATTTCCAAGGTTTGAACATTAACTAGAGTCATGCATATGAAAACACATTGCAAGCCATAAAGAACTAAAGAAATGCATGTTATCTTTTAATATGTGACTCTCACATTAAAGGAAATGCCCAAGACATCATTCAATAATGAATCTAGTTTGAAAGAATTGTCAGGAACGCCAAATTTACTGAGTACAAGTGACTCAGAGTAGGCTCAGAAACCAGCGTCCCCTCCTGGAGAAGCAAGTACCTCTGGACAGCACTCTAGACTAAAACTGGGTAAGAAAAAGTATGGGGGGACTTTAGTCCCTCTATGTCCTCTAGAAAGGTTGATGAGTACGGTCTACCTATGTGGGGTGGACTTTGGATAGGCCTGGGCTTAAGCTGGACTCAACTGTGAGAGCAGAAGTTAGATGCAGTATTTTGTTAAAATTATTTATTTGTTCACTCAAACAGTCTCACTCTGTCACCCAGGCTGGAGTGCAGTGGCGTGATCTCGGTTCACTGCAACCTCTGCCTCCATGAAAATAGCGATTTTCATGCCTCAGTCACCCAAGTAGCTGGGATTATAGGCGTGCACCACCATGCCCAGCTGATTTTTGTATTTTTAATAGAGACAAGGTTTCACCATGTTGACCAGGCTGGTCTCAAACTCCTGGCCTCAAGTGATCTGCTCACCTCTGCCTCCCAAAATTCTGGTATTACAGGCTTGAGCCACCATGCCCAGCCTTGGATACACTATTGAATAGCATATAAGAACATTAACTTTGGTCACTCACTTGAGTTATAATCCACGTAGAAGCATTGGGGCCTTGGGCAAATCTTATAAATTATATGAGCTCCTGAATGGTAATCTGTAAAATGAGACCAAGTATATACAGCTCATATATTGCTTGAAATCATTAAATTAAATATAAATGAATTGATACATGCAAGGCGTCCAATAAATACCTCTGATAATAGATCTTCTTTTATGCATTTCTACATTTCCTCTCCCATCACATGTCAACTAGTTTATAGAAGATCTCTGATACAGATTATACTTTCTTGGTGTTGTATGTCCAGGCCTTTGTTCAATGCCTAAGATGAAATGTGCCTTCAAGAAATATTTCATAAATGAATAAATGCATGAATGAACCATTTTGTAAGTAGAAAGGTTGGGAGGTTAATGGGATAATGAGAACAGCCAGAAACTAAAATTGAATAGGCATCTGTAGTCAGTGTAGGTGTGGGGTCTAAGTCTCTCTGAAGCAGTAAAGAAGGGGAGACTAGAGTATGTAGAAAGGTAGATGCTAATTTGATGGTAGGAGATTTCACATTTTCTTATGAAACAAGGACGAACACTCCAGACTCCCAATTTTACCCATCTACTCTTCTCCAACCTAGAGCTCAGGAGGAAGGAGACTGAAGGAAAGATGTATAGCCTGAGAGAAAGAAAGGGTCATGCATACAAAGAGGTCAGTGAGCTGCAGGATGATGACTACCTCTGTCGGCCCTTTTGGCCACTCTCACAGCTTGCTGTTATGTCCTGGTACAATAATTTCATCATTGGCCCACAAATCATTCCTTCACTCTAACGAATTAGAGTATAAGATTGGGGCTAAATAATGTGAGCACCGAACTCTTTCTGAAGCTCTTATATCGAGGAACATGCATTATAACTTTCCTAATCCCTGCTTCCCTCACTTCCAGATTGTGAGATGTGTCAGAACTTCTTCATTGACAGCTGTGCTGCTCATGGGCCCCCTACATTTGTAAAGGACAATGCAGTGAACAAAGGGCATCCCAACCGTTCAGCCCTCAGTCTGCCCCCGGGGCTGAGAATTGGGCCATCAGGCATCCCTCAGGCTGGGCTTGGAGTATGGAACGAGGCATCTGATCTGCCGCTGGGTCTGCACTTTGGCCCCTGTGAGGGCCGAATTACAGAAGACAAAGAGGCAGCCAACAGTGGATACTCCTGGCTGGTAAGAAGAGCCTACTGTTTCCCTCTTCTGTCTTCCCACATCCCTTCTGTGCCTTTGGTGAGATATCACCTTCTACATGTTAGGATATAGGTATGGATAACATGGTTAGCTCTGTGTACTCAAGGGTCCTTGCATGAACATGGAACTCCTATTTAGAGATCACAGGGTACCTGGGAGCAAAGTGGTACAAAGACAAAGAAGTGCATCCTCCCTTGTGGAGCTTCTGCTCTGACTAGACAAACCAACTGAGATGTGTAGATGATGACTAAGGTGCAGGCCATGTGGTCTCCGTTGGCAGTTGAAGCTCTGCAGGCCCAAAGGCCATTGATGACAGTGGAGTAAAATAATTCTTCTGATTTTTACCCTCTAAAAAGCTTTACCTTATTTTTCTGAAACTCCGATCACCAAGGGGAGAAACTGCTATGAGTATGTGGATGGAAAAGATAAATCCTGGGCCAAATGGATGAGGTAAGGCCAGTAGCTCTCTGAGTTTCAGACAGAACCTTCATCTCTCACAAACCTGGATCTCCTTCTTTCTCATTATGCCTCCTTCAATGATTTTCACATCCTCTATTTCTATTTTTCTCCATACAATGCTGTTTTATACCGTCAACATTTAGAAAAAAAAAACAAATATATAGATATTATGATTTATTGATATCAAAACATAAATATGTATGTTAGACAAAATTGAGGCACCAAGATAAACCTTGAGAAGCCTAGATTCACGGGGGACACTGAATTCATGCTTTAATATATGTAATCCACATTTATTAAGCACTTAGTATGTTCCAGGTTAGGAAGTGAAGTTCACTGCTTGAACACAAGCGAGCTTCAGGATGACCCAGCCCCTTTCTACAATGGGCTCTCGTTCTATCAGAGAATAGAAAAACGAATCAACTATTACTGTTCTATGTTATTGGGCCAAGAGAAAAAGACTTCTAAGTTTCTCTGGGAATCTGGGGAAGTCAGGTGAATGGCACCTGAGTGAACTGTAGGGTGATTAGAGGAAGGCCTATCCAAGAAAGATGGACTTGGGCTGAGTGTAGAATGATGTGTGCTAATCTAGAAACAGAGCACATGATCCAGCACCAAGTTCTGTGTATAAAACAGAATTAATTTAGAGTTTAGAGAAGCTAGAGGTCAATGTGTTTTATGGCCAATCAAGGTGGAGGAAGGTCTGGAGTTGGGCTTTGAAAAAATGGTTAATTAGGCACAGCAGGGAAGCATTCTAGGCAGGATGAGCAGTGTAGTCAGAAGTGCAAGTTCATATGACATTGTGAAAGAGATTTAGGAATGAGCAGAAGGTTCCCAGAGGAGTGCTGGGATTACAGGCTTGAGCCACCGCGCCCGGCCTTAACTCTTAAGGAGAGTAAAATACCATCTAAAGTCAGTAAAATTTCACATCAGTGGCTTCCAAAATTAAATATTCATGTTATATGCCTTTGCCTCTTTGGAACAATTTTTATTGTTTTAAATCTTTGTTCTGATTTTATATTCTAAGTACTTCATGCACAAAGTATTTAACAGCATATAGTACTGAAAGACTTAAAGACAAAAATCAAGTTCTCAAACACCTACCAGCTCTCCCAACAAGGTAGTTTCTTCTGGCATTTCTGTGATGTTTATTAATGATATACATGTGCTGTTATTCATTGATTCATTATCTCAATTAGCTGTCATGTGAATTCCTACTCTGTGCCAGATAATGTTGCAGGAAGTGTAAATACAGATTGATCAAGACAATCGGAAAAACTGCTCTTGAACAGATGACATGTGAATTAGGGAACCATATGATGACATACAGACATATGTGTAATATCAGACAGTGATTAGTGCTTTGAAGAAAATGAATCCAGAGGCCGGGCGCGGTGGCTCAAGCCTGTAATCCCAGCACTTTGGGAGGCCGAGACGGGTGGATCACGAGGTCAGGAGATCGAGACCATCCTGGCTAACACGGTGAAACCCCGTCTCTATTAAGAAATACAAAAAACTAGCCGGGTGAGGTGGCGGGCGCCTGTAGTCCCAGCTACTCGGGAGGCTGAGGCCGGAGAATGGTGTGAACCCGGGAGGCGGAGCTTGCAGTGAGCTGAGATCCGGCCACTGCACTCCAGCCTGGGCGACAGAGCGAGACTCGGTCTCAAAAAAAAAAAAAAAAAGAAAGAAAAAGAAAATGAATCCAGAAAGAGTAACTGGGGATCAGCATGAGACCTGGAGTCAATGTGAGACCTGGGGTCAGTGTGAGACCTGGGGGTCAGTGTGAGGTGAGAGTAGAGTGTTGCAGGGGATTGTCAGGGAAAGTTTCTCTTAGGAGACAGCATTTGAGAAGTGCAAGTGCCTGTGGGCCAATAGTTCCAGGCACAGGGCGCAGCTAGTGCAATGGTCCTGAGGCCAGAAATAGTTCAGCTTTGGTTCATTCTTGGAAAACAGGCTGCAGTGGGTCATCCCCTCAGAGCTGCTCCAGTTTCCAGGTGAGAAAGAATGGTGGGCAGGATGAAGGTGGGGAGCACGGAGGTAAGCCTGAGCAGGGATATATTTTGAAACAAGACTGCCTATTGTTTTTGAAATGGGCTCAGACTGAATGAAATAACTCAAACATGAATACTTGATGTGCAGCCTGAGAAAGAGCATATTCTCATTTTACGATTTGTGGAATCTGAAATAGAAGCAGTTCATGCACCTAGTTGGGGCAGCAGGACCGAGTCCTTTAGTCAGTGGGACCTGACCACTCTGTGTTGGCCAACCTGAATCCCACCTCGTGATGGACAAGCAGGCACATAACAGTCGTCAATCAAATATGTCCTTTTGAATGAGGAGACGCAAATTCAGATTTGCTCACACAGCTTCTCTTTAACCACATTTGTGGATCTCCAGGCTGAGTGTTCCTAATAGATCCTTTTCCCCTCTTAGGAAGTCACTAAGGACAATCTCACCTAAGTCACCAAGAGTGTTATTTCTCAATAGAATAAAATAACTGAAGACCTCATGTCAGCAAAAGTGCCCAGGGACCAGGGAGGGAGGATGTAGCAGAGGGTGATCAGGGAAGACTATAGGACTTGTGGGGGAAGGTCACTGCAGTTCCATCTATGTAAGGAATGACGCTGCCCCTGGTGCTGCTTGAGGTTTTACCTCGTCTGGCTGATGTGTCGAAAAGGCCTAAGATGTGGAATTTCTGAATTTTTCTTTTTTTTTTTTTTTTTTTTTTGAGACGGAGTCTCGCTGTGTCTCCCAGGCTGGAGTGCAGTGGCGTGATCTCGGCTCACTGCAAGCTCCGCCTCCCGGGTTCACGCCATTCTCCTGCCTCAGCCTCCCAAGTAGCTGAGACTACAGGCGCCCGCCACCACGCCCGGCTAGTTTTTTGTATTTTTAGTAGAGACGGGGTTTCACCATGTTAGCCAGGATAGTCTCGATCTCCTGACCTTGTGATCCACCCGCCTCGGCCTCCCAAAGTGCTGGGATTACAGGCTTGAGCCACCGCGCCCGGCCGGATTTCTGAATTTTTTAAGATGTAGTGAATAAAAGTAGAATGGAAAAATGGACTGTAAAGGTCCATCCAGCACTTGCTAGGAGAGAGTTTGCATTGTTAACATATGAAGAATGATTGGTTTTCATTTGATCTTCATACCTTTGTATGTGGTAAGGCCTGAACAAAACGTCTACCCTGACCAAAAACTTCCTCTTTCAGGACCAAAGCCAGAGATCTATCCATGCCCCTCATGCTGTCTGGCCTTTTCAAGTCAGAAATTTCTGTCAACATGTGGAACGCAATCACTCCTCTCAGAACTTCCCAGGACCATCTGCAAGAAAACTCCTCCAATCAGAGAATCCCTGCCCAGGGGATCAGAATCAGGAGCAGCAATATTCTGATCCATCCAGCTGTAATGACAAAACCAAAGGTCAAGAGATCAAAGAAAGGTCCAAACTCTTGAATAAAAGGACATGGCAGAGGGAGATTCTAAGGGCTTTTACTAGCCCACCCAGAGGACAAATGGGGAGCTCTAGAGTGGGAGAAAGAATGATGGAAGAAGACTTCAGAACAGGCCAGAAAGCGAATCCAGGGAACACGGGCAAATTATTTGTGGGGGTAGAAATCTCAAGAATTGCAAAAGTCAAGTATGGAGAGTGTGGGCAAGGTTTCAGTGGTAAGTCAGATGTTATTACACACCAAAGGACACGCACAGAGGGGAAGCCCTACGTCTGCAGGGGGTGTGGGCGGCGCTTTAGCCGGAAGTCAAGCCTCCTCAGACACCAGAGGACACACACAGGGGAGAAGCCCTAGTCTGCAAGAAGAATGAGTAAGTCTTTAGTAATAAAACCTTATCTCAATAGCCACAAGAAGACAAATGTGGTCACCACACATTTGCACACCCCAGCTCTGAGGTGGCTTCAGCGGAAATCTGCTGACCCCTTACATTCTCCGAGAGTGTAAAGAGATCAGAAATAACTAATTAAACAAACCCACCAGTTTCATGACTATAGATGAAGAAGAACAGGGGATAGTTCTGTAAGTGTTCGGGGGACGTCAACATGTATGGTTCTTTCCCGCACTGATCCCCTCCGTTTTTTGTTTTTTGCCTCCCATTCTAATAAATTTCATCTCCATACAAATCTGAATCCCGAGTGTATACCTCATTCTTCCCTTATCACTGAAGGCAAGAAGAGTCCAGAAGGGCCACAGAGAACTCATACGTTCAGCTCAAGTCTCCACAGGAATTCAACCCCCAGAAAGATATGTCCATCTGAAACCGGAGTCCATCTGGTTTCATTATTGGAGAATCGATTCCCAAGTCCAAGAAGATAAACATAGGATTTTAGACAGTCGCAGCAGGAAAGGGAGCTCCCTGGTCTCCTGGGAAGTGTGGCCTCTTCTCCTAACGGACCCCTCTCCTCTGCTCGATACTCTCCTTTGGCTCCCCCTGTCTCCTCTCCTGATTTCCTCCAATCTCTGTAGCCCCAGAGGTGAAAGCCAGACAGGAACACACATGTGTGTATATATGTGTTCACATGTGCTACATGCCTGCATGCATGGGTGCCCTCCGTGTGTGTATCTCTGTGAGTGTAGGGGGTTTCAAGGGTGTGTGAGGAATAAAACTCAAAATCCTAAGGAAATTGAACACTCTGAGAGAAGAGAGACAGACCCTCTCATATTGTTTTATATTCAGAAAAGGAAAGAGAAGCAAAACTAAAGGCAGGTAGCCCGGCGCCTACGAACCAGACCTGAAAGGAAGCAACCAGACCTGAAACCAGGCCTGGGCCTACCTGACCTAAGCCTGCTAGTTAAAATTCGACTCCTGACCTAGCAACTGATGTTATCTGTAGATTATAGAAAGACATTGTGAAACTTCCCAGTCTGTTCTGTTTCATTCTGACCACCAGTCCATGCAGCCCCCAGTCACGTACCCCCTGCTTGCTCAATTGATCACAACCCTCTCACATGGACCCCCTTAAAGCTGTGAGCCCTTAAAAGGGACAGGAATTGCTCACTTGGGGAGCTTGGCTCTTGAGACAGGAGTCTTACCAATGCTGCCGGCCGAATAAACCTCTTCCTTCTTTTTTTTTTTTTTTTTTTTTTTTTTTTTGCGACGGAGTCTCGCTCTGTCACCCAGGCTGGAGTGCAGTGGCCGGATCTCAGCTCACTGCAAGCTCCACCTCCCGGGTTCACGCCATTCTCCTGCCTCAGCCTCCCGAGTAGCTGGGACTACAGGCGCCCGCCACCTCGCCCGGCTAGTTTTTTTGTATTTTTTTGTTAGTAGAGACGGGGTTTCACCATGTTAGCCAGGATGGTCTCGATCTCCTGACCTCGTGATCCGCCCGTCTCAGCCTCCCAAAGTGCTGGGATTACAGGCTTGAGCCACCGCGCCTGGCCACCTCTTCCTTCTTTAACTCGGTGTCTGAGGAGTTTTGTCTGCGGCTTGTCCTGCTACAACTCGAACAACAGATTCTTAGCAAAGCAATTTTATTTCTGCACAGAAGGGTGCCTCCTTGGCCAGTCACCATGAGAGCACACCTGAACAAAGGGGCACGAGAGCCTTTATTCCTGACGCAAGTCCTGCCCCTGTACCTTTTCCCATTGGCCGGGGTCAGGTCATACAATCTAAACTAATCCCAGTTGGCTAAACATTTGATTTTTTTAGATAAGGTGGGCAAGTAAAAGAAAGTGGAGGCTGGGCATGGTGGCTCACACCTGTAACCCCAGCACTTTGGGAGGCCGAGGCGGGCGGATGATGAGGTCAGGAGATCGAGACCATCCTGGCTAACACAGTGAAACCCCGTCTCTACTAAAAATACAAAAAATTGGCCGGGCGTGGTGGCAGGCGCCTGTAGTCCCAGCTACTCGGGAGGCTGAGGCAGGAGAATGGCGTGAACACGGGAGGCGGAGCTTGCAGTGAGCTGAGATTGCACCACTGCACCCCAGCCTGGGCGAAAGAGTGAGACTCTGTCTCAAAAAAAAAAAAAAAAAGACAGTGGAGAGGAAGGGGAAGGGGTGTCTGTAATGAACTAGAAAGTTAGTCCTCTTTCCAAATAAGGAAAGGAATGTGAGCTGGTACTCATAACGCCTAGTACTGTGGCATGCCTGGGCATCTAACAAAGGCAAAAAGGAAAAAAGGAGAAAGGGGGTGTCAGGCCTCTGAGCCCAAGCTAAGCCATCATCTTCCCTGTGACATGCACTTACACATCCAGATGGCCTGAGGCAACTGAAGAATCACAAAAGAACTGAAAATGGCCTGTTCCTGCCTTAACTGATGATGTTACCTTGTGAAATTCTTTTATCCTGGCTCAAAAAGCTCTCCCACTGAGCACCTTGTGACCCCCACCCCGGCCAGCCAGAGAACAACCCCCTTTGACTGTAATTTTCCACTGCCTACCGAAATCTTATAAAATGGCACCACCCCATCTCCCTTCACTGATGCTCTTTTCGGACTCAGCCCACCTGCACCCAGGTGAAATAAACAGCCTTGTTGCTCACACAAAAGCCTGTTTGGTGGTCTCTTCACACAGATGTGGGTTGGGTACTATGAATTAAAGAATAAAATATTGATCAGATTATTTGAAGAGAAACCTCATCATATCCCACAGGTGTGTGTGCATGTGTGTATCCACACACTTATGTGCATATACTTGTGTGTGCATGTATGTGTCTGCACACATATGTGCATGTACTTGTGTGTGCGTATGTATCCACACACATATGTGCATGTACTTGTGTGTGCGTGTGTATCCACACACATATGTGCATGTACTTGTGTGTGTGTATCTACACACATATTTGCATGTACTTTGTGTGTGTGTCTGCACATGTATGTGCATGTACTTGTGTGTATATGTGTGTGTCCACTTGAGGGAACCAATCATAGAAGGAATGCCCCTGCTTCCTCCAGGGGAATCCTAGATCCTCAGTCTCCTACAGAGAAACAAAAATGTAAAAACAAACACCTTACTCTTTTTTTAAAAAAGATTATGAAAAGGGATAGTTTTTTGGTTTTTTTTTATTAAGATGCACACTCTCGGCCAGGTGCGGTGGCTCACGCCTGTAATCCCAGCACTTTGGGAGGCCGAGGCGGGTGGATCACGAGGTCAGGAGATCGAGACCATCCTGGCTAACACAGTGAAACCCCGTCTCTACTAAAAATACAAAAAAAAATTAGCCAGGCGTGGTGGCCGTCGCCTGTAGTCCTAGCTACTTGGGAGGCTGAGGCAGGAGAATGGCGTGAACCTGGGAGGCGGAGTTTGCAGTGAGCCAAGATTGCGCCACTGCACTCCAGCCTGGGCGATAGAGTGAGACTCCGTCTCAAAAAAAAAAAAAAAAAAAAAAGATCCACACTCTCTGTCAAGACCCAGCCAAGCTCGCGGAGGGCAGAGAGACCATCCCTGCAGGCCTAGGAAGAAGCCTTCCTGTCCTCCTGGAAGGGCTCAGGAGTCAAGCCTCCCTGTACCTCCCAGCAGACACATGACTGAAATGTTCTGAAGTTCCCCCCAGAAGAAAGTTGAACAGGGGTGGTGTGGAGAAGAAGGAAGTGCCCCAGATGCATGGGCCATCAGCTTTGCTGCCACAAACAAGCTCAGCCTTTGGTTCTGAATCTGATTCTTGAAGTGAGAGAAGGGCTCTCAGACCAAAATGTCCCCAGGGCATGGAGAGTCAAGAGGGGAAATGGAGTGCTCAAAATCGAGTCAGTTCCCTGCTTTGAACAATCTAAGTCCCTTTTCTCATTCAGTTAAAGCCAGTGGAATCCCCAGTTGGGACTTGGTAGTAGAGGGTGTCTGCTAGATGGTACTAGCCATCAGGCATTTAATGAGGGGAATTTTCTATGAAAATAAACAAAAACAAAGGCTAATAATTGGAAACTCAGTTTCTGAGTCCACAGGGCAGTTGGTGTAGAGGATTTCTAGATGCCTTTAAACAACTGCCCCCAGGCACAGGTGTAGAGAGCATGATTGAAGTCCCACGCTTGTGTCACTGGGGGCCTGATAAAATTTGCACACCTCACATGGCTCAGACTGCTCTGAGCTATTTTTCTTTTCTTATCTTCTTTTACAATCTAGAACATGTAAAGGATTGTCCTACATATCAGCCAGTTCAGAGACATTTCAAGTAAAGCAGCTTCAGATCTATATATAACTATCATTATAGTTAGCCTTTTCTGTTCCACTGCAGTGATCTAAGCCATGACTATGCTCCCAGACCAAAACGAGGGTCGGGCTGCTTGTTCTCATCACCAATAACAAGATGCAGACGAACTGGGAGAGGAAAGAATTTTTATTTTTGTAACCAGTTACAGGGAGAAGACCTGGAAATTATCACCAGACCAACTCAAAATTACAAAGTTTTCCAAAGCTTATATACTTACTAAGCTCTATGTCTATGTGTAAGTGTGCATTCATGTAAAGACGTAAGTGGTTAACTTCTAATCTATTAACTAAGATCTGAGTCCTGAAAATCTTCTCTGGAGCCTCAGAAATGTATTTAAACTACATGGGTCCAGGTGCTGGGGTGATTATCCTTATCTCCTGCTAAATCATGGAGGCTTGGGGAGTTCCTTTAGACCCTCAATAAACTTACGTGTGGTAGTGTGAGGAGTTTCTTCAGACCCCCCAAAAAACTTGTTTAATCCTAAAAGGGTCCTGTTAAGAATTCCTTCATTATCTTGTCATGTTTCAAGGCCCAGGAAAGGCCTAGGAAAAACTCTTAGTGGGCTCTTTGTTACATTCCAGGCTTTGTATGAGGGTAAGGGAGGAGACCACCCCTCATATTGTCTTATGTCCAATTTCTGCCTCCAAAGAAAGAAGAAGTAAAAACTAAAAGGCAGAAATGAAATCCACAAGCAGACAGCCCAGCGCCACACCCTGGGCCTGGTAGTTAAAGATCGACCCCTGACCTAATTGGTTATGTTATCTATAGATTATAGACATTATATGGAAAAGCACTGTGAAAATCCCTGTCCTGTTTTGTTTCAATCTAACTACCGGTGCACGCAGCCCCCAGTCACGTACCCGCTGCTTGCTCAATCAATCATGACCCTCTCATGCACATCCCCTTAGAGTTGTGAGCCCTTAAAAGGGACAGGAATTGCTCACTCAGGGAGCTCGGCTCTTGAGACAGGAGTCTTGCTGATGCTCCCGGCTGAATAAACCGCTTTCTTCTTTAACTCAGTGTCTGAGGGGTTTTGTCTGTGGCTTGTCCTACTACAAGGGCACTGGCTCAATTAGCTTTTAATATTTAACCTAACTGCTCAGTCAGTGCTGAGACAGTTGTAACAGAAGCCTGTGTTAGTAAGACCTGGCCTGCCACAGCTACACTTAGCTCTTTTCTTTTTTTTTTTTTTTTTTTTTTTTCTGTGATGGAGTCTCACTCTGTTGCCCAGGTTTGGAGTGCAGTGGTGTGATCTCAGCTCACTGCAACCTCTGTCTCCCATGCTCAAGCGATTCTCCTGCCTTAGCCTCCTGAGTAGCTGGGATTACAGGCACGCGCCACCATGCCCTACTAATTTTTTGTATTTTTAGTAGCGATGGCATTTCACCATGTTGGCCAGGCTGGTCTCAAACTCCTTACCTTGTGATTCACCCATCTCAGCCTCCCAAAGTGCTGGTATTACAGGTGTGAGCCACCGCACTCGGCTCACTTAGCTCTTTTCTTCTACTAAAACATAATCTGAGAAGTAAAAATAAAATCATAAGCCCTCTGTATTATTCCATTTTCACATTGCTATAGAGAAACACCTGAGACTGGGTAATTTATAAAGAAAAGAGGTTTCGTTGGCTCATGGTTCTGCAGGCTGTATAGGAAGCATAGTGGTTTCTGCCTGTAGGAAGGCCTTGGCAAGCTTCCAGTTATGGCATAAGGCAAAGGGCAGTGGGACATCCACATGGTGGAAGCAGGAGCAAGAGAGAGGGAAGAGGGCTATGTCTCACGCTTCTGAATGACCAGGTCTCATGAAAACTCACTCACTGTCATGAAAGCAGTACCAAGTGGGGATGGTGCTAAACTCTTCGTAAGAAATCCACCCCCATGATTCAGTCACCTCCCACCACGCCTCACCTCCAACACCAGGGATTACAATTCAACATGAGACGTGATGGGGACACAGATGCAAACCATATCATTCCAACCCTTGCCCCCCAGATCTCATGTTCTTCTCCCATTGCAAAATACAATCATGCCTTCCCAACAGTCCCTCAAAGTCTTAACTCATTTCAGCATTAACTCAAAAGTTCAAAGTTTCAAGTTGCATCTGACACAGGCAAATCCCTTCCACCTATGAGCCTGTAAAATCAAAAACAAGTTATGTACTTCCGAGACACAATGGGAGTACAAGCATTGGGTAAATATTCCCATTTCAAAATGGAGAAATCACCCAAAAGAAGGGAGCTACAGGCCTCATGCAAGCCCAAAAGCCAGCAGGGCAGTCACTAAATCTTAAAGTTCCAAAATAATCTCCTTTAACTCCATGTCCCACATCCAAGCATGCTAGGGGTGGGCTCCCAAGGCCTTGGTCAGCTATGACCCTGTGGTTTTGCAGGGTTCAGCACCCCCATAGCCACTCTCATGGGCTGGCATTGAGAGCCTGAGGCTTTTCCAGGCACAGGGTGCAAGTTATTGGTGGGTCTGGAGAATGGTGGCCCCTTTCGCATAGCTCCAATAGGCAGTGTCCCAGTGGGGACTGTGTTGGGGCTCCAATCCCACATTTCCCCTCCTCTCCACTGCTGTAGTAGAGCTTCTCCATGAGGGCACTGCCCCTGCAGCAGGCTCCTTCCTGGACATCCAGGCTTTTCCATAGATCCTCTGAAATATAGCCAGAGGTTCCCAAGACTCAACTCTTGGCCGGGCACAGTGGCTCAAGCCTGTAATCCCAGCACTTTGGGAGGCCGAGACGGGCGGATCACGAGGTCAGGAGATCGAGACCATCCTGGCTAACACGGTGAAACCCCGTCTCTACTAAAAAATACAAAAAAAAAAAACTAGCCGGGCGCGGTGGTGGGCGCCTGTAGTCCCAACTACTCGGGAGGCTGAGGCAGGAGAATGGCGTGAACCCAGGAGGCGGAGCTTGCAGTGAGCTGAGATCCGGCCACTGCACTCCAGCCTGGGCGGCAGAGCGAGACTCCGTCTCAAAAAAAAAAAAAAAGACTCAACTCTTGCACTCTGTGCACCCACAGGCTTAACACCACATGGAAGCTGTCAAAGCTTATGGCTTGCACGCTCTGAAGCAGCCACCAGAGCTGTACTTGGGCCCCTTTGAGCCATGGCTGAAGCTGGAGTGGCAAGGATGCAGGGAGCAGCATCTCGAGGCTGCCAGGGGTCTGGGGCTGGCCCAAACCATTCAACCCTCCTAGGCCTCCAGGCCTGTAATGGGAAGAGCTGCCTTGAAGGTCTTTGAAATTCCTTCAAGGCCTTCTCCCCATTGTTTTGGTTATTAGCACCTGACTCCTTTTAACTTACACAAATGTATGCAGCTTGCTTGAATCCCTCCCCTAAAAATGGGCTTTTCTTATCTACCACATGGCCTAGCTGCAAACATTCTAAACTTTTTTTTTTTTTTTTTTTTTTTTGAGACGGAGTCTCGCTCTGTCACCCAGGCTGGAGTGCAGTGGCCGGATCTCAGCTCACTGCAATCTCTGCCTCCCGGGTTCACGCCATTCTCCTGCCTCAGCCTCCCGAGTAGCTGGGACTACAGGCGCCCGCCACCTCGCCCGGCTAGTTTTTTGTATTTTTTAGTAGAGACGGGGTTTCACCGTGTTAGCCAGGATGGTCTCGATCTCCTGACCTCATGATCCGCCCGTCTCGGCCTCCCAAAGTGCTAGGATTACAGGCATGAGCCACCGCGCCCGGCCCATTCTAAACTTTTACCCTCTGTGTACCCTTTAAATATACATTACAATTTTAAGTCATTTATTTGCTCACACATATGGGCATAGGTTGTTAGAAGCAGCCAGGCTACATCTTGAATGCTTTGCTGCTTAGAAATTTATTCCACCAGTTACCCTAAATCATCATTCTCAAGTTCAAAATTCCACAGACCCCTAGAGCAGGAGCACAGTGCTGCCAAGTTCTTTGCTAAGGCATAACAAAAATGACCTCTGCTCCAGCCCCAATAACTTCCTCATTTCCATCTGAGACCTTGTCAGCCTGTGTCACTATACATATCACTATCAGCATTTTGGTCACAATGATTTATCCAGTCTCTAGGAAGTTCCAAACATTCTCTCATCTTCCTGTCTTCTTCTGAGCCCTCCAAAGTCTTCCAACCTCTGCCTGTTACCCAGTTCCAAAGTCACTTCCACATTTTCAGGTATCTTTATAGCAATGCCCCACTCCTGGTACCAATTTTCTGTATTACTCTGTTCTCACATTGTTACAAAGAAATACTTGAGGCCAGGCGCAGTGGCTCATGCCTGTAGTCTCAGCACTTTGGGAGGGAGGCCGAGGTGAGTAGATCACGAGGTCAGGAGATCAAGACCATCCTGGATAACATGGTGAAACCCCATATCTAGTAAATATACAAAAAAAAAAATTAGCTGGGTGTGATGGTGGGTGCCTGTAGTCCCAGCTATTTGGGAGGCTGAGGCAGGAGAATGGCATGAACCCAGGAGGCGGAGCTTGCAGTGAGCTGAGATCGCGCCACTGCCCTCCAGCCTGGGCAACAGAGCGAGACTCCATCTCAAAAAAAAAAAAAAGAAAAGAAAAGAAAAAAGAAATACTTGAGGCTGGGTAATTTATAAAGAAAAGAAGCTTAATTGGCTCATGGTTCTGCAGGTTGTACAGAAAGCATTGCAGTCTCTGCTTGGCTTCTGCAGAGGCCTCAGAAAACTTATAATTATGGTAGAGGACAAAGAGGGAGCAGACATATCACATGGCCAGAGCAGGAGGAAGAGAGAGAGCGAGGCTGGAGGTGATACACCTTTTTTTTTTTTTTAGATGGAGTCTCACTCTGCCACCAGGCTGGAGTGCAGTGGCGCAATCTCGGCTCCCTGCAACCTCCGCCTCCCGGGTTCAAGTGATTCTCCTGCCTCAGCCTCCTGAGTAGCTGGGACTACAGGTGCATGCCACCACGCCACCTAGTGGTGTTTCACCATGTTGGCAAGGGTGGTCTCGATCTCTTGACTTCATGATCTGCCTGCCTCGGGCTCCCAAAGTGCTGGGATTACAAGTGTGAGCCATTGTGCCCAGCCAATACACACTTAAACAACCCCACAATTGATTGTGGCCAAGGGTACTCCAGAGAAAGCCTGAAAACTGAGTTCCCAGTCATGATTGGACAGGAGCTCAGACATACCTTGTTATACCCCCTTCCTCACTAACCACCATTAGTCTTTCTTCCCAAAGGGCTAAACAGCAATCGGCCCTTTGGGGAGACTCCACCACTGATATCAATCAAGTGCCAGACTATGGTCCTTCCATTTTTGCAGTTTCGACACAACTAACCAGCATTCCTCCCTGCTGAAAGACCATTGACCAGGCAGTGGTTCTAGCCGGACGACAGAGAATGACCAGGCAGTGGTTCTGGCCGGACGACAGAGAATGACCAGGCAGTGGTTCTGGCCGGACGACAGACAATGACCAGGCAGTGGTTCTGGCCGGACGACAGAGAATGACCAGGCAGTGGTTCTGGCCGGACGACAGAGAATGACCAGGCAGTGGTTCTGGCCGGACGACAGAGAATGACCAGGCAGTGGTTCTGGCCGGACGACAGACAATGACCAGGCAGTGGTTCTGGCCGACGACAGAGAATGACCAGGCAGTGGTTCTGGCCGGACGACAGACAATGACCAGGCAGTGGTTCTGGCCGGACAACAGAGAATGACCAGGCAGTGGTTCTGGCCGGACGACAGAGAATGACCAGGCAGTGGTTCTGGCCGGACGACAGACAATGACCAGGCAGTGGTTCTGGCCGACGACAGACAATGACCAGGCAGTGGTTCTGGCCGACGACAGACAATGACCAGGCAGTGGTTCTGGCCGGACGACAGAGAATGACCAGGCAGTGGTTCTGGCCGGACGACAGACAATGACCAGGCAGTGGTTCTGGCCGGACGACAGAGAATGACGTGGTTCTAGCCCGTCTACAGATAATGCATAGTGAGGGTCATTGAGTCTTCTACTTCACCTTGGAGGTCAGAGGCCCAAAAACTCCACCCTCAAGTCATGCTAACAGTGCCATTTTCTGAACACTGGACCCAGGGAGAGGCAGGAAGCTCAATCACGAATGCACACATTTCTCCTCTCATACATATTCATGACTTCTCGTATAGCTTATGGGGTATGTATATTTGGCCAAGCCATTCAGTGAAATCCCCGTCTTAGTCTTCTGCCCCTTGAAGTGCCTATTTCTGGCTTCTGGCCGGAGGCTGTGCTTTCCAGCCCGTCCAAATGACCAGGCTGCAACTCTTTACGAGAAATAAATCTTTTCTTTCCAAATTGGGAAACCTCGTCATTCTTCAGCTGACAAACCTAAAGAACATATGTAGAAGTGCCCTTAGTGATTTTTCCTATGAGAATAAAAGGGATCACCTGAGATTGATTCAGTCAAGCTGTAACTTCCCAAAATACACGAGGCAGTAGAGAAAAACGGCTAGAGGCAGTAGAGAAAAACGGCTAGAGGCAATATGTGTGAAATGAAGCTAAAATTTAGTTTCTGCACTCAGAAACAATTATTAGGGGCCAATGAAGTGGACAGGGACCCACGGAGAACTGCTGAACCCTCAGCACATGACAACTCATCCAAACCCTCACACTAGGAGACTTGACAGAAGTATACAGCATGGCTTCCAGCAGCGTAAGACTGCACCCCCAGGATGGCCCAGCAGCACTTGCACCCTTGCTGCTTCCACTAAAACATCCGCCTGCAAAAGCTCAGTGCAGTGAGGAAATCTCACCATGCTCCAGCCCAGGTGTCCCCAAACTTTTTGGCATCAGGGACTGGATTCACGGAAGACAATTTTTCCACAGATGGGTTGAGGGGAGGGTTGGGATGATTCAAATGAACATTTACAGTGCATTTTGTTTCTGTTATTATTGCATTGCAATATATCATGAAATAATTGTACAACTCACCATAATGCAGAATCGGTGGGAGCCGTCTCGTTTTCCTGCAATGAGACGGTCCCATCTGGGAGACAGTGACAGACCATCAGGCACTAGAGTCTCAAGGAGCACACAACGGAGATCCCTCACAGGCGCAGTTCACAATAGGGTTCGTGCTCCTATCAGAATCGACGCTGCTGCTGATCTGACTGGAGGCGTAATGCCACTGATGGGGAGCAGCTGGAAATAGAGATGAAGCTTCATTTGCTCGCTAGCCCATGCGCTCACCTCCTACTATGTGGCCCATTTGGGGACCTCTGCTCTAGCCAACTTCTGATGATAGGCCCCGACCTCCCTTTCTTGGAGCATTTACTAAAAAGCTTTCAGTTTGTAAGCATGTCTTGCGACTCAGAAGGGCCTCTCTCTAAGCCTGAGAGCCCTCCCTTAGAAAGGTGATCATCAGCAAGGGTGAGGCCTCTTGTCTCCCAGTCTCTGCAGGAGAACAGAAACCTGTCTGAAGACAAAATTGCAACAAACTCAGTTTAAAGATCTCAATTGACCTCATTTGCAATTCTAGAATCAGGCAACACTTCATTCCACAAAATAAAATAAGTGTTCCAACGAGTCAGAGGGAGGAGGTTGGCTCTACAGACAGAAAAATGTGTTCAGGCTGTACAGTGTGTCATTATTTCATATCTCAGACATTATTCCATCACTGCAGACATCTTTATAATTTTGAAATGTTTTTGTATTTTATTATAACTTATTTAAAAACCAAAGATAGGCTACTTGGATATTTATTATGACAATTTTCTGGAAGATAAGAGTCTTGAAGATGACGCTTCTTTTTCAAATTTGCCTGAAGGTGCCATAAAGGCCCCAGGGTGTTCAGCCGGGCGCGGTGGTTCACACCTGTAATCCCAGCACTTTGGGAGGCCAAGGCAGGCAGATCACCTGAGGTCAGGAGTTGGAGACCATCCTGGCCAACATGGTGAAACTCTGTCTCTACTAAAAATACAAAAAGTAGCCGGGCGTGGTGCCACACACCTGTAATCCCAGCTACTCAGGAGGCTGAGGCAGGAGAATTGCTTGAGCCCAGGAGGCAGATGTTGCAGTGAGCTGAAATCGTGCCACTACACTCCAGCCTAGCTGACAGAGCGAGACTCTGTCTCCAAAAAAAAAAAAGGCCCTGGGGTGTGGAGCCTGGTCATCTCATTAAGGAAGTTTCCAGAGCACAGCACATGACATCCCAGTGGTGACCCTGGTTTTCAGAGAGGGGCAGATGCCAGGAGGTCAGGCATAGCTGAGGGTCTCAGTTTCCCTGGGAAAGGGGGCCCTGCAGTCCCTCTTGGTCTAGGTGGGTGCAAGATGGGGGATTTACCCTGGAGAGGCCAGGAGAGGAATTCTGACAACTCCTTGGTCTGCCATTCTCCCTCCTCAGGCCACTAGCTTCTCCTTCCCTGCAGGGAGAGTCTCAGGAGAGGGGGAAGGTTACATGGTAACCCCCAAAAGGACTGATCATTGTTTTGTCACTTTATTTATAACATTTGAGACTTTTGAAAAAGTGATACAAGCCCACTAGAATTTCTCAGAGTACAAAAGGTTAAAGAGTAAAAATAAATATACTCCATCTGCAACTGCCTATCTCGAGAGGTGGTCACTGGGATGACTTTTGTGTCTCCTTTTATGAAATATTCCAATACATGGCCTCCCTGTGCCTCAGTTCCTGCTTTGTAAGGTAGGGACAACAATACAGCATGAGGTTGTTATGAGGATTAAATTAGCTAATCCTTGCAAGTCAGTGAAAGTGAGATACGAATTTACAAGCTTCCCCCCTTTTATACACTGTTTTGTCCTTTGTCACTAGTTGTTTTGCAGGAGAATTCTCATCTTACACACAACTGGGCCTCATGCTTTTTAAAGGGCTGCAGAGTACCCTGGTGTTTAGGTAATTTTTCCCCACTGGGGCCAGTCTGGTTGTCTCTGGTCTCTGGCACCCATGGGCATTTGCCATAACAGGTGTGAGCCTCTCTTTGGGATTATCTCCTATAAGCAGAATCCACAACAAATGTCATGTGTGTTTGAATCCCAAATAGATGTTTCCTAACTAGTCCCAAAGTAGTTGTAAGCCAGAATACTCCCAACCTTTGCTGAGAGGGGTCTCCTCCCTTGACTTTGAGTGGCCTAATTTTTCATCTACAAATAACCCACGCTGACCACCCAAGAACTGGAAACGCAGTTTGACAAGAAGAAAGACGTTCCCGGCCAGGCGCGGTGGCTCACGCTTGTAATCCTCGCACTTTGGGAGGCCGAGGCAAGCCGATCACGAGGTTAGGAGTTCGAGACCAACCTGGCCAACACAGTGAAACCCCATCTCTACTAAAACTACAAAAATTATCTGGGCGTGGTGGCAGGCGCTTGTAATCCCAGCTACTCAGGAGGCTGAGGCAAGGAGGCGGAGGTTGCAGTGAGCCGAGATCGCGCCATTGCACTCCAGCCTAGACGACAGAGCAAGACTCCGTCTCAAAAAAAAAAAGGTCCCAGGTCCCAGAGCAGGACAGCACCGTCTCCCCCCCCCCCCGCCCCGCCCCTCCCACTGCCCCGCCCCGGTCCCCACCCCCGCTCTCAATGCGGCCCCGCCCCCTCTCGCCGCGGCCCCGCCCCCCGCCCCCTCTCGCCGCGGCCCCGCCCCCGGCCCCCACCCACCCCCCGAGCAGGTCCTCGCGACTCCGCTTTCGGGCCCCAGGTCTGTTCGCCCTGATTCCCCACCAGCGCCCCCTTCCTGGGCAAAGCCCCGCTGGGGCCCTCCTGGTGGGCACGAGGTGGTCCGGGACAGGGTGACCGGCCCCGCCCTTCCCTTTGCCCGCGGGTGTCGCAGTCCGGCAGGGCAGGATGAGCTCCCGGGCCGCCCTGCGGCTGCTAAGGCTCCAGCGACACCTAGGACCCCAGGAGGTTAGGGGGCCAGGCCTGGACCTGCAGGGCTCCTGTCCCCTCAGCTGCTTGCGGAGGGCTGAGCGTCGAGGGCCCAGGAATCGGGGCGCGGAGGAGAGCCCAGTTCCGGGAGAACCACCCCAGGGGCTGGAACTGAGGGCCTGGGGGGAGATGGCCATTTCGTGGGGGCGTGGGTGGGAGAGTGGGTGTCCCCAGTGGGGCAGGGGAGCCAGAGGGATTGGTGGGGGAGGGTCGGGAGGCACAGGTCGCGCTGTTTACGTTTGGTGCCTTATCAGCTGACTAGGCAGTTCCAGTCACCCTTGCCCCCTGTCCCCTGGGCAGCTGGGAGAACTTGTCCAGAGGGCTGTTTATGCCCCACAGCTGGTGTGGACGCAGGATTGGGGTGGGTGGGCGGGCACAGGGCTCCAGAGGCTCACCCTGGTCTCCTTCTCCTGGCCCAGGGCAGCAGCATGGAGCCTACGGCCAGCCCACTGACCACCCATGTGCTGGACACCGCCTCGGGGCTCCCAGCCAGAGGCCTCTGTCTCCGCTTGTCCTGGCTGGAGGACCACAGCCAGCAGTGGATGGAGCTGAGGACAAGGTAGGAGAGAGGCCCTGGGAGGGGGAGTCCCGCCCTGAGACAGATGGCGGGGACTGAGGAGCCAGGCAGTGAGGATGGAGAGCGGAGCTCACCGCTGCTGACTCTCCTCTCAGCCTGGGTTGGGGGTTAGGTTGGGAGCTCTCCCTTCTGCTTCTCAGCCCGTTTCCTCTGAAAATACAGGGATGAGGAGAGGAGCTGTTTCCTCCCTCCCTCCAGCCTCAGGCCCCTGTGACCCTGATGGGGCGGGAGTGAGTTTCTGCCTCGCCCTGGCAGCTGTGCCAGGGCGAGGGCGGGGGGTGGTGGTTAGGTGAGGCCTGAGGTGCAATCGAAGACCTCACTGTCACTGAGATCACGGGTAACCTTGTGACAGGCGGTAGGCTGGACACTATTTCCACTCTTTTCATTCTCCATACACCCCGTGGGCCAGCACCATACTTACCCCTTCGACACACATGGGAAGACTGAGGCAGCAAGCCCAGGTACATGCTGGGATTCCCAGCCAGGCCTGAGGGGCCGTGTGTCCCTCAGCCTCCATGGGCTCTTGCCCACTGCCCCAGGCACAGGCTCTGCGGGGCACTTCCAGAGGCAGATGTCACCTACCCAGGCCTTATGGCCCCTGCATGAGAGGCAGGCCCCTCCCTTCCAGCCAGAAGGGCAGGGCTGGGCCCATAGGATCAGAGTCTGACTGTGCCGGTCCTCATTTGGTCCTTCACAAAAGCTGAGACGTGAGGGGTCCAGGTCTCACGTGAGAAATTAGGACAGCACCGTGTGGGCTGGGCGTCCGTGGTGGGTCACAGGGACCCATTCCCCCCATGCACACACGCTAGGTTTTGTTTTGTTTTTGAGTTTCTCTTGTTGTCCAGGCTAGAGTGAAATGGTGTGATCTCGGCTCACTGCAACCTCCGCCTCCCGGGTTCAAGAGATTCTCCTGTCTCAGCCTCCCAAGTAGCTGGGATTACAGGCACCCGCCACCACCCCCGGCTAATTTTTATATTTTTAGTAGAGACAGGGTTTCATCATCTTGGCCAGACTGACCTTGAACTCCTGACCTCATGATCCACCCGCCTTGGCCTCCCAAAGTGCTGGGATTACAGGTGTGAGCCACCTTGTTCGGGCCTGCTCCTTCTAATCACAGTAGAGGCGCGCACTTTAAAGACCAGCCGGCAAGAACGATGTGAGGTTTTCCGGAGGTGACTATGGGCAAAGCCACAGTTGTTCAGAACCCTGATAAGGGACCAGGGCACGCAACACGAACACTCCGTGGAGCTGGACAGGCCCATTCTGTGGGTGAGGGTTTGGCAGAAAGCCACACATTTTTCCCTTTTTTTTCTTGAGATGGAGTCTCGCTCTGTCGCCCAGGCTGGAGTGCAGTGGGGCGATCTCGGCTTACTGCAAGCTCCACCTCCCGGGTTCACACCATTCTCCTGCCTCAGCCTCCCCAGTAGCTGGGACTACAGGCGCCCGCCGCCATGCCCAGCTAATTTTTTCTATTTTTGGTAGAGACGGGGTTTCACTGTGTTAGCCAGGATGGTCTCGATCTCCTGACCTCGTGATCCGCCCGCCTCGGCCTCCCGAAGTGCTGGGATTACAGGCGTGAGCCACCGTGCCCAGCCAGCCACACACAATATTTTAAGTGAAAACCACAGGTTATAAAACAATACAAATAGTATAATCCACTTGATGAGTTAAGTTTGTAAACAAATATGCATAGAGAAAATCTGGAAAAATACGTGTCAGCTGTAAAGTGGTTATAAACTGTAGGAGACTTTTTCCCTTTTTGCTTCTCTGTGTTGTGACTTCCTAAAGACAGGGCAGTGGTGTCCCTGGACTGCTCTGCAACTGCAGGCCCTAACAGCCCCACTGTGTCTGCTCACCCAAGTCTGACAGGTGGCAGGGCAGTGTCTGAGGCCCACTGGGGTACAGACGCAGGAAAGCTGGGGTGGGGCGTCTCATCCCCATCTCTGCAGCCTCATCCTCTCCCCAGCTACACAGACCCAGATGGCCGCTGCCCTGGACTCCTGATGCCGGACCAGATGAAGGCAGGCACCTACAAGCTCACCTTCGACACTGAGGGCTACTGGAGGAAGAGGGGGCAGGAAAGCTTCTACCCATACGTGGAGGTGAGAGCCCCGGTGGGCTGGAGGGCCTGAGGCCCATGACTCACTGGGATCTGCAGGCCAGGTCCTGCTGGCCGGGCATCATTTAGACAGTGGGCAGACTGGTCCTGGGCGGTGGCAGGTAGGTGAGCTCACTTGCTTTGAGCTCCCAAAAGAAAGGTGTCCAGGCAGCAATAGACTCTATAAGGACACACCCATCGCTGACCTGCTCAGGGTCAGGCTTTGTGGGGAGGCTGGGCCACTCATCCCCTCTTTGTTGACACAGGTTTTCATCTGAGCCAACTCTAGCTCTCTGGGCCTAACCTCACTGCCTCACCCCACACTGGAGCCACCACAGAAGCACCTGACTTATTGGGCTGCAGCTTCTGTGGAGTGTCCCTCTGGTGCAGAGGGTTCACCCCCTCCCAGACCCTCAGTCTGGGCTGCTGAATTCTCCAAGGTGTGTTGGGGCCAGATAGGTGGTTTGCTGCCATCCCCTTATACTCTCTCCTGGCCCTCTCTCCGTCTCAGGTTGTGTTCACCATCACCAGCAATGCCCAGAAGTTCCACGTGCCCCTGCTGCTGAGCCCCTGGTCCTACACCACCTATCGAGGGAGCTAGAGCGAAGACTGGCAGCAGGAGGCTGCCTGCCCTTTCCCGCACGCTGGCTGCACCCACCCAGCCCTCAACAGAGTGGGCTTCATGCTCATCGGGGAGCACTGGTGTCACCAATTCCTGGGGAAGTCCTGGCCCCCTGGAGAATCCCACTGGGTGGCTGTGACTCAGGTGTCAATAAAGTCAGTGCCAGCACCTGCAAAGCTGTCCACTTGATGGGACAACAGTGGCATGAAGACAGGCAGCACAGTGCAGCACTGCCCCAGCCCCCAGGTGAGTGCGGGGCACTCTGAGAAGGTGCTGCTGACTGTGGTTGGAGGTGAGACCAGGCAGTAGGCCTGGACACAGCCTGGACATGCACCCAGGGAAGGAAGCGACAGGGCACCCCGGGTGAGGGTCCTGCAGGTGGTTCTCCTCCACAGAGCCAGGAATGAGGATGGCAAGAACATGTGAAAAGTTTTCATTTGCTGATGATAAAATCTAAAAAACTTGCTGTCCTTGGTATGAAAGGGGTTGTCATCCAGAGTGTTCCTAGGCTGGCTGTCTGGGCTGTGGCCCCCCAGTGGGGCGGCTACGTGGGGGTGCCCACCAGTCCCGCGGGGCCCTGGCCCAGTGTCTGCCCGATCACAGCTGTTTCCAAGGGCTTGAAGCCCACGTTGTCCAGAGGGATCCCGAAGGCCAGCAGCTTTGCCTCGTACGTGCGCAGCAGGTCGTTATGGGCCTGTGGAGACAGGGCGGAGTGAGGGAGCTGAGGATCCCCAGGCTCAGGACCACCAGAGCTGAGTGCAGCTCCGTGGAGGGGCAACGTGAGCATCACGGTGTAGAAGGATAAAACCAAACGCTTATCTGTCATTTCCTGTGTGGGACACAGCACCAAGCACCTCCACTGCATTGGCTCAGGTAGCACGACAGGGAGAGGCTGTTCCTATTCCCGTTCCACAAATGAGGAGACAGAGGCAGAGGGCAGGGACACTCAGGGCAGAGCTGTGGTCTGGGAGGGCTCTGGGCCCTGGTTGGGGGTTTCCCACTCAGGTTCTTCACGCCCTCCCTGCCCCTGTTGAATGACGTCTGTTACCTTCCCTGGTGGGCACAGCACCTTCTGACTCCCTGCCCAGTGGAAGGGGCTGACCAGGGAAGGGTCCAGGTCCCCCCCACACCCATCCCAGCAGAGATGTGGCCTAGACAACAGTGCTGTGCCCCAGACCACACAGAATCCAGATGCTCTCCGCTGGGGACAGTGACAGCTGCCTTGTCAAACGAGGTACAAAGTGGGAATGGGTGCGGTCCTCTGAGACCATCTGCATTTAGAACAGGCTGGGCACCGAGGGGGTGGCCCTGAGGGAGGGCAGGGCACATCCGTACCTTACAGACCCGGGCCAGCTCATACTGCAGGTCCTTGATGGTGCTGTTCTTCGATTCCAGAACATCCTGAGGAGAGAGAGGTGATGGAGTTTGAGACTCATCTTTTGGCCGAGGCAGTGGGGGTGGCCTGGGGGTTCCAGTGGGGGTCCTCAGAGATCCAGGGAATAGCAGCCTGGTTTGATGGATGCATCCATCCACACAAGGTCATCAGCAGAAAAAGGTCTCCAAGGGTGGAGAGAAAACAACAAGGAAGAAACAGAGAACTGGGAGCCTGTGCTCACACAACCTGCATCTCCATCAACAGTCCGAACCAGGCACAGCCGCTCACGCCTGTGATCCCAGCAGTTTGGGAGGCCAAGGAAGGCAGATGACTTGAGGTCAGGAGTTTGAGACCAGCCTGGCCAACGTTGCAAAACCCCATCTCTACTAAAAATACAAAAAGTAGCCGGGCACAGTGGCTCGCGCCTGTGTAATCCCAGCTACTCAGGAGGCTGAGGCACGAGAATCGCTTGAACCTGGGAAACAGAGGTCGCAGGGAGGTGAGATTGAGCCACTGCACTCTAGTCTGGATGACAGAGCAAGACACCACCTCAAAAAAACCCCCAAAACGGTCCAGACACACAAGAAATGCAGATGAGGCAAGGGCAGGCAGCGTGCAGCCACACCGTGGAGACGGGCCACTAAACATCATTCGCATATTGCTTACATTACATTTTTTTTTTTTTTTTTTTTTTTGAGACAGAGTCTGGCTCTGTTGCCCAGGCTGGAGTGCAGTGGCCGGATCTCAGCTCACTGCAAGCTCCGCCTCCTGGGTCCACGCCATTCTCCTGCCTCAGCCTCCCGAGTAGCTGGGACTACAGGCGCCCGCCACCTCACCCGGCTAGTTTTTTTTGTATTTTTTAGTAGAGACGGGGTTTCACCGTGTTAGCCAGGATGGTCTCGATCTCCTGACCTCATGATCCACCCGTCTCGGCCTCCCAAAGTGCTGGGATTACAGGCTTGAGCCACCGCGCCCGGCCACATTGCATTTCTTAAGGCTTGTGAACGTACTATCTCACTTTTTTTTTTTGAGATGGAGTCTCGCCCTGTTGCCCAGGCTGGAGTGCAGTGGTGCAATCTAGGCTCGCTGGAACCTCCGCCTCCCAGGTTCAAGGAATTCTCTGCCTCAGCCTCCCAAATAGCTGGGATTACAAGCACCTGCCACCATATCCTGCTAATTTTTGCATTTTTAGTAGAGACGGTTTCACCATCTTGGCCACGCTGGTCTTGAACTCCTGACCTTGTGATCTGCCCGCCTTGGCCTCCCAAAGTGCTGGGATTACAGGCGTGAGCCACCGCGCCTGGCCATCCCACTTTTTTGTGACAGAAACAAATAGTCTTCAGCAGCGTTGGCCCCACCCAGATGTGGGCAAGGGTTTCACCACGTGGTGAGGCAGGGGGCTTCTTGGGCTCCTGCCTGTGGGGCACTGCTGGGCCCAGCCTGGCTTTTGAGCTGTCTCTGCTGCCCACTGACACAGCAGCCCCCTCACACCCCAACCTGCCCAGTCTGCAAACAGTGTCCCTGCGGGGGCCTCTGTCATTTCCCCAGAAGATTCCTCACTTAGAAGTCAAGGTAACAATGACCAGGAAAGAAGGAATTGACCCACATTTAGCTCCATCCTCACCCTGGTGCGTGGGCGCAGCTGCAACAACTCTCACAGGCCACGACTGCTCTCTTCACCCTCACTGCGGTGGCTTAGCAGCAGGCCGGGTGCAGCCCTCAGCCAGGAGCTGGAAACACACCTCCCCCGCCTCCCAGCAGTGACCCCTCACCTGCCTGTGCTCACAGGGCCCAGTGCTGAGCAGACCAGCAAAGATGAGTCTTCAGTCTGGGGGCCACAGTGCCTCTGGCCCAGGTGAGGCCCCTCCTGTCCAGCCTTACTACCTCAGGCCCTGAGAGCCAGGCCATCCCACATGACCAGGGTCCCACAGGCACCACCACCCACTGGGCCAGGACCCATGGTTCCCCCATGTGTGAACACCAAGTCACCTCGGCCCCTCCCAGCCCCACCTGTGGACTCAGCCTCCTGGTGGTTCTTAAACCCTCTGCCTGTCCCCACTGTGTGCTGGCCCCACCCAGCCCCGCCAGCCCTGTGCTCCCCATCAGCAGCAGAGTGGGCTCTGATCTGGTTCCCCCTGCCCAGCCCTTCCATAGTTCCCAACTGGCCCGAAACTCAAAGGCACAGCTGACGGGCCTTTCAGAACCAGCCTTTTCAGCCCAGTCCTGCATCTGTCCAACACCTGGGTGCCCCCAGGGCGGCTCAGCGAGGGGCTCACTACTATGACTGTGCCACTGCACTCCAGCCTGGGCGACACAGCGAGACTCGCAGGAAAAAAAAAGAGATTAGTTGACTTGAATGAGGTTAACCCTTGGCCTGGTGTCAGCGATGAGCACATGGATTTGTGTTCAGCTGAACTGCATGTGGACCAATCACCTTAAAAACGCCATCTGTGGCCTTGCGGCTGGAACCACCATCTTCCAGTAATTCGCCCAAATGACAAACACAAAGGGAAAGAGGAGAGGCACCCGATACACGTTCTCCGGCTTTTTAGAAAACACTTGTTCCTCTGGCCACGTATATGCGAATCTGTAAGAAAGCTGATACTGCAGACATCAAGGGAATGGGTACTGTTCAAAAAGGAAGCCCCACAAGTGCTGCCATGGCTGAACTGGGGAGTCTGCAGTGTTCCCCAGCACGCTGCTGGCGTTGTTGTAAACAAACAAGGGCAAGATTCTTGCTGAGAGAATTAAGGTGTGTACTGAGCACACTGAGCACTCTAAGAGCCGAGACAGCTTCCTGAAACGCGTGAAGGAAAATGATCAGAAGAAGAAAGGTACGTGGGTTCAACTGAAGTGCCAGCCTGCTCCACCCAGAGAAGCAGCTTTGTGAGAATCAACGGGAAGGAGCCCAAGCTGCTGGAACCTCTTTCCGATGAATTCATGGCATCATAGGTGTTAAAAAAACACAAGACCTCTGGACTATAAAATGTTTCTCTTCACTGAGTAGAAGTGTGGCATCCTCTCCCCCAAAGAAATATTTAAAGCAAATTTTAATTGTGTCCTAATTCATTATGTAATGTCTTTACTACTCAAATGTAATGTATTTCTTGCTGAAAGACGTGAGGTAGCTTATTGTGCAACAAATTACTCAACTGGTTAGAAAATGGCCAGGTATCCAGGCGTGGTGGCTCACGCCTGTAATCCCAGCACTCTAGGAGGCCAAAGTGGGTGGATCACGAGGTGAGGAGTCCGAGATCCACCTGGCCAACATGGTGAAACCCCATCTCTGCTAAACAAAATACAAAAATTGCCAGGCGCAGTGGCTCACACCTGTAATTCTAGCACTTTGGGAGGCTGAGGTGGGCAGGTCATGAGGTCAGGAGTTTGAGACCAGCATGACCAACATGGTAAAACCCCGTCTCTACTAAAAATACAAAATTTGCCAGGCGTGGTGGTGCACGCCTGTAATCCCAGCTACTCAGGAGGCTGAGGCAGGAGAATCGTTTGAAGCCGGGACACGGAGGTTGCAGTGAGCCGAGATCACGCCACTGTACTCCAGCCTGGGCGACAGAGAGAGATTCCGTCTAAAAAAAATTAGCTGGGTGCTGTGGCGGGCACCTGTAATCCCAGCTACTCAGGAGGCTGAGGCAGGAGAACTGCTTGAACCCAGAAGGCAGAGGTTGCAGTGAGCCGAGATCACGCCACTGCACTCCAGACTGGGTGACAGAGCAAGACTCCTGTCTCGGAAAAAAAAAAGAGAGATTTCGGAAGAAAATGGCCAGGTATTATGTATGAACTATTTTTACTGGTTTAAATATAGTCCCTCTAAATCATCAAGGAAGAAATAAAATAATTTACAAAAAAAAAAAAAAAAGCCATCTGTGGCTGGGTACGGTGGCTCATGCCTGTAATCCTAGCACTTTGGGAGGCCAAGGCGGGCGAATCACTTGAGGTCAGGAGTTCAAGACCAGCTTAACCAACATGGTGAAACTCCATCTCTACTAAAAATACAAAAATTAGCCGGGCGTGGTGGCACATGCCTGTAATCCCAGGTATTCAGGGGGATGAGGCACGAGAACCACTGGAACCTGGGAGGGAGAGGCTGCAGTGAGCTAAGGTCACGCCACTGCACTCCAGCCTGGGCAACAGAGCAACACTTAGTCTTGAAAACAAACAAACAAAAATGCTATCTGTGATAGTTCTCAGGATAAAAGATGCTTCCCCAGACAGTGAGGAAGCCTCAAGCCTATGTCCCAGGCATCTGTTTCACTGAAGGACGAGTCCAGCACAAAGACAGACGGGTACCCTGCGGCCTCGAAGGCTGCATCTGTGTGACAACCCAGCCTCCCTGTGCTGGGGCTGTTGGTAGAGGCTTCAAGACCAGCTGTTTCCAGCTCAGGGGCAGCAGCTGGGCCAGGGGCACATGTCATCCAACTTGGAGGGCCGCGAGGAAGCCACAGGCCTGGCCTCACCTGGCCAGGATTCCAGTGTCAGTCAAAGACCCTTTGCCCTGTATCCTGTTCCTTCTGTGACTTCTCCCAACGAGGTCCAGGGAACAGAGGCAAGGCCCAGGTCCACAAGCTGGACACAGGTAAGAGACCACCTGTGAGGCAGTTGCAGGCTCCAGCCTCCTCCTGATCCTCCAGCTGATGCTGTTTCTCCCTGTGGGGGGCCCAGGCCTCATCTGCTTTCTTTACTGCCCTCGCCCATGCCCGGGACACCCTAGCAGAGCAGCACCATAAATAACTGTGACACAGAACGAGGGAATGTTCTGGGCCCTGCTTAGACTTCATGTCCCCAGTACCTGCAAAGGTGGGGTCAGGCTACCCAGGCTCCCACGGCCCTGCACTTACCGTATCCGTAACTGTCCATGTCCTAAACCAGCCCATCTCAGGGCCTCCCGGTACCATCTCTGTCCCAGGATGCGGTGCCCTGGGCTGAGAGCTCAGGAAGTACCGCCATCCTCCAGGCCTGTGTCTGGGTCTGTTACCACCAACAGACGAGCTCAGGCCCACAGAGATTCCAAGAGTGGCTTTTCCACTCCCAAGGCCATCCTCAGGCTGCACTCAGATGACTAGAGCCTTACGTGCTCAGATGAGCCAGACCCGAAAATTGGAGTGGGCAGAGGCTCAGAGGTTAGGAGTCACCATGAGGTCACACAGGGGCAAGGGAAGATCCAAGAGAGACTTGAGCAGAACTGTGAGAAGAGGCTGCCGGTGCAGATGGTGAGAGGCATCCATGCCTGCGGCACCCCGCTCTGTTCTCAGGTCACAGGAAACCCATGAATGCCCCCTCCCCAGTGGTTAACCGAGGGGTCTCTGTGCCCGTCCGAGGGGGAACAGCACAGAACTGAAGACCCTTGCCACACGGAAGAGGCTGCCCACTGGGGCCAGGAGCCTGTCTAGGGCCTACCTCAAGCTTGCGGGACACCAGCGTCAGGGCTGCGGGGTCCAGGTTAGAGGCAGCCAGGACCTCGTTGAACTGCACCTCCTTCTTCTCCACAGCAGCGCTCAGAGCCTGTAGCTTGCGCTCTAGCACCAGGTTCTTGAAGCCTGTCTTCTGCTGCACCTCCTGGATGGCTGCAGTGAACTTCCGGTAGAGCTCGTCCCGCTCCTGCTGCACCTGCAGGGACAGCGCTGGGATGGGCGATGAGGCCCCTCACTTGGGGACATCTCGCTGGCAAGACGCTGCCTCCCACCTCTGCACCTGCCTGGAACACGCTGCTTCTATGGGAGGTGGCTTTCCAATAGCGCCCACTCCCACAGCACCGGGGTGTGGTCCACACTGCCTGCACCCTGGCCCTCTGTATAGCCGCCACACCGTGGAAGGCAGGAGAAAAACGTCGGCATGAGCTCTCCTCTCAGGAAGGTGTCTCTGCAAGCCGTGAGTGTCCCGGCGAGAGCTGGAGCAGCCCCACCCTGAAAGCTGCTCCATGGGTGGCCGAGGCCAGTCCTGCCCGAATGAGGGCTGTGGGCTCAGGTGAGATGTGAGATCCAGGGCATCCGGCAGGCAGAGCTTGCAGGTGGAACCCCTTGGAGGATGTGCTCCCTTGGCCCGCCCCAGATCCTGGCATCACAGGACAGGTGCTGTCCGCCCCACAAATGGCGGATCTGGAGCATGGCCTTGGAGCCAGCTGCCTGCCGGCCAGTGAGACTGTTCTTTTTTACCTCCTAATTCTTCTACTTATTAATTGCACTTTCTAAAAAAAATCTAGACCTGGTTGAAGACTATAAAAAAGTGAGGCCGGGCGCGGTGGCTCAAGCCTGTAATCCCAGCACTTTGGGAGGCCGAGACGGGCGGATCACGAGGTCAGGAGATCGAGACCATCCTGGCTAACACAATGAAACCCCGTCTCTACTAAAAATACAAAAAAATTAGCCGGGCGAGGTGGCGGGCGCCTGTAGTCCCAGCTACTCGGGAGGCTGAGGCAGGAGAATGGCGTAAACCCGGGAGGCGGAGCTTTCAGTGAGCCGAGATAGCGCCACTGCACTCCAGCCTGGGCGACAGAGCGAGACTCCGTCTCAAAAAAAAAAAAAAAAAAAAAAAAAAAAAAAAAAAAAAGTGAACACCCTGAGCAGGGCGCAGTGGCTCACGCCTGCAATCCCAGCACTTCGGGAGGGTGAGGTGGGTGGATCACCTGAGGTCAGGAGTTCAAGACCAACCTGGCCAACATAGTAAAACCCCATCTCTATCAAAAATACCAAACATTAGCTGGGCATGGTGGCAAGCGCCTGTAATCCCAGCTACTCGGGAGGCTGAGGCAGGAGAATCGCTTGAGTCCAGGAGGTGGAGGGTGCAGTGAGCCAAGATCACGCCATTGTACTCCAGCCTGAGCAACAAGAGCGAAACTCCATCTCAAAAAAAAAAAAGGTAACGCCCTTAACCCCAGTTCCCAGAGGCCACCCACCATTGTGAACACTTGGTGTGACCCCTTCCAGAATGTTCTCTATACATGTAAAAACATTTATGACTGTTTGGAAGAAAACAGGATCATGCTAAAATACTGCAGCTTTTTTCAAAGCACGACCTGTGATACCTGGAGCACCTCCAAGACAGCACCTGGCCCTGTACCCCTTCTAACTGCTGTTAATTAGAATTCCCCAGATTTGCTTAAATCCAATTCCCTGTCCGCAGGCACGTGGATTATAAGTGCCTTTGGGCCGGGCACGGTGGCTCATGCCTGTAATCCCAGCACTTTGGGAGGCTGAGGCGGGCGGATCGCAAGGTCAAGATATCGAGACCATCCTGGCTAACATGGTGAAACCCCGTCTCTACTAAAAATACAAAAAATTAGCCGGGCATGGTGGTGGGCACCTGTAGTCCCAGCTACCCAGGAGGCTGAGGCAGGAGAATCACTTGAACCCAGAAGGCGGAGGTTGCAGTGAGCCGAAATCGCGCCACGGCACTCCAGCCTGGCAATGGAGTAAGACTCCATCTCAAAAAATAAACATAAATAAGTAAGTGCCTTTGGTCTCTAAATTTTGCTGACAAATTTGAGCTCCCAGTTCTCTAGGAAGAGACATGGACTTTGACACTGTCAGGAACCACATTCAAATGGAAGAAAATACGGCAGGGAACAAGACTCCAGCCCAGGCACGTCTCTGCTCTCCTCTTCCCAGTAATGTCCACCTCAAAACTCACAGGGAGGAGGAAGGGCCCCTAACACAGCAGTCCTCAGAGTCTCACTGGGGCACCCTTCCCTTAGGTGCCAAGAGTCGGCACAGCCTAGCAATGCACATCAGGTAGGACCTGAGGTGTCTCCGACAGATGGGATGTTTCCGAGGGGCGAATCCTACTACAACCGTTTGTGTTCATGAATTTCAGTTAGGCTAGAGAACACAAACAGCACACGTAACTGCAGCTCAAGATAAGATGATCTGGCCACGCACACCACACACAAAGCCTTGAGGGCCCCATGGTGCAAGGATTGGTCCTTGGCCAGAACTTTGAAACTCAACAGAGGCAAGGAGTCTCTTTGAGGGACAAAGACAGGACCAAGCATCCCTACCACTCACTGGCAATCTCGGAAGGGCACACGAAATGAAATGTTTTCCCCCCAGACTCTTCTGCAAAGGTTTAAACCTGTCAGATCTGGTGCAGCTGAGGATGGAGACGGCCCCTCCGCACCCTGGCAGGTGTGTGACTCAGAGCAGCCCTCTGGACAGATCAGAACCCTCAACACAGACCCCTCAGACCCAACAATCCCACTGCTAGGAACTGGCTTTCCTAAGAAGCAATCTCACACAAGTGCACAAAGACAAATTTAAAAGGATCGAGGCAGCAATGCTTATAACAGCAGAGGATTAGAAACAGAGGGGAGTCAGCTAAATGATCAAACATTCATGAAATGCAGCACCACGTGACTGTGAAAAGGATGAAACGGCTTCCTGTGTGCAGCCTGATACACTGTGAGATTAAAAAGCAACTTGTGCTTATGGCCTGATCCCGTGTTCATAACACACACAGTCACATCCACACTAGAGCATGCAGGAAACCTGGAAGGGAGCTCATAAAACTCGCCAGCGTGAGGAGCTGGAGGCTCATTTTCACTTACACTTAAGACCCCATGACTTCTTTACAATGAGAAGGTAATAGGTTAGCACTTAGAAACATAAACCCATGGAAGAAAAGAGTTGCTGCAGGGGCCAGGCATCCCTCATGTGCTTTGAGAGGTGAGCGCTTGAGGGGCCGAAAGTCATGTGTGATCTGCTCCCCATGAGACCTCAGGCCTTCTGCAGGATATGCATGCGGAATAGGCCAAAGGTTTTTGCCTCTTAGAAGCTGTGGAATGAGTTACAGGGAATAGGGCCCCCAGCTTCAGAACCCAAAAACCTGGCCAAGGTATCTGAAGCTGGTCCAGGGGCCAGGGCCACAAAGAGAGCCCCGTCCCTGGCTAGCAGGGGTGCCACCCCCCGCTGCAGGGCCAGCCTGGTGCCCACTCACCTTGGTGAACCGCTGCTCTAACACTTCATGCTCCCACTGCAGGTCTTTCAGCTCTTTCTCTGTGACTTTCAAACGGGCTTTTGTGCACTGGAGGAAAAACGGAGTAGGGGACAGAAAGTATTCAAGATTCACAGTCATCCAAGTAACACAGGCTCCTGGGAGATGGCAAGGCCAAAAATAATCACCAGAAAGACATGGTTCCAGGACACAAGCAGCTGAGCCCCATCAAGGCAGGTCAGTAGTACACGGTGGAAGATGAGGGCCTTGTCTCCAAAACACCCCCACACTTTACTCTCCCCAGGAGAACACAAGGCAGAAAAAAGGAGAAATGCAGGCCTCCCCCGTCTCCCTTCCTGCCCCTGTGATGCTCCTTCCTCCTGAGTCTAGGCTAACTCGTGCCAAGGAGGGAGAGGAATCCAGCAGGAAACTCACAAGCAGGATCTGCTTGTCCCTCTGGTAGTTGGCGAGCTGCTTCTGCATCTCGCTCATCTCCTCCCGAGCCTTCTGGAGAGGGTCTGCCAGGCGCTTGTTCTGCACAGACACCTCTGCCATCTCCCTCTCCAGGTGGTCCTCCTTCTTCCGCATGTCCTCCATCTGCTCCTGCAGGCACAAGCACAGGCCCAGCAGGGGCTCAGCAGGCAGAACCAAAGGGGCTGTGGCCTGCAGGGTGAGAGCTGGGTGCTCTCCTGCCCATCACCAGATCCTGCCAGCCTCAGGCATGCTAGCACCTAGACCTGTTCTATGTATAAACAGTATTTCTGCAGCTTCAACGTATTCGGAGTTTTCTGGGAATGCAGCTTCCATGCACACTGAGGGACTACACTTTATTCAAGATTCCACCAAGGGCCGCTGTCTACTGTAGAAAGTCCTGTCACTGCCAGCATGTAGTGACGATGACACTCATCCACTCCGGCCACATCATGTCACTCGCTGCAGTTCCACCCGAGCTTTTACAAATCAGAATACACTTGATTACTTCCCCCTCCGCACTAGGGCGAGGGCAATATCCTGACTGCTTTTAACAATAGGTAGCGATAGGTTGCATTATTTAGGAATTTCAATTAAGGATATGAGAAGGGCATTGTCAAATAATCCTATAAAAAGTATCGGGGGTGTTGGGCTGGAGAGCTGGGGTCTGGATCCCCAGGACTCTGCAGCCCACATTCTAGGACAGGCAGAGTGTGTCTCCCCAGCCCACCCCACACGCAGCACCTTGAGGGAGTTGATGAGGGCCAGGTTGTTGAGGGTGATGTCATTGTAGTAGTTCTTGATGTCCGTGAAGGCCTCCTCGTGGCGCTGCATCAGCGTGTTGATCTGGCTGTTCTTCCTCTCCTCCACTTCGTGGAGCTCAGTCTTTCTCCGCAGGTCGAGCTCGTCCCTCAGCATCTTCATCTTCTTATCATACTTGGCCTCAATTTCTGAAAGGCAGCAGCAAACAGCAGCTTGGCAGAGGAAGAAGTGGTGCCCCTATGGCTACAGAACATGCAGCCTGTAAACAGGGGCCCAAAACGCCCATTGTGGTCAGAACAGCTTTGCAAGCAAGCTCTGCAAGAGAACAGAGGGGCTTAGACTGAGTGTTTTCTGCTGCTGCTCCTACTCAGCACACACACCACTGTCGGCCTGCCTTTGCCAGCGACAGGCATTGCTAATCGCTCCCTGCACTGGGGGTGCCAACAGCTGCATGTCAGCTGACCCCAGTGAGCAGTAAGCAAGGCCTGTGTGGCCATCCAGCCAGACTATCAGCCTTTATGAGTAAAACAGGCTGCTGAAATTGGAGCCTTCTCAGACCAGGAGCCATGGAGAAGACTATTTTAAAAATGCTGCCCATGGGACTGAATAGCTGCCACCTGCTGATAACTACTGATTTTAGCTAGGAGTGGGCAAGTGTGTGGTAATCACAGCCTCCCAAACGCACATGGAAATAGGTTGTTCCGGGATTCTGAGTGGGTCTACTGGCCTTGGAAACTTCCACATTCTTTCTCTTGCATGCCTGGGCTGTTTTAATCTAGTTTTTGTTCCCTGAGTTAACAAGCTCTGGAGGTAAATTCCTTTCGGATGGAGGAGGGGCGGGGAGGGTGTGTCTGGCACCGTCCTACACAACGAGCACATGGGAAACTGACCTCGAACTTGCCTCTCAAAATCATTCCGCATCTTGGTGATCTCCTCGGTGTGTTTCTGCACAGGTGAAAAAAGGCTGTTACTGGACAGCCAGACATAGAGGCAAGCCCGCTCCCTTTAGGCTGACCCTGTTCCTCACCTCCATGAAAAACCCAGCCCAACAAACCCCATTTTGCTGCTGGCTACTGGGTTCCCCTCACCTCCAGGTTCATGAAATATGCCCAGAGTAACACGGTTTTGTTCACCTGCACATTTCCTAACTCACCTCCCTCAACTAAAGTCGCCTCTAAGCTTGAGAGAACATGAACAGACGTCATGAGCACTGAACCCAGCTTGGTTCCCTTACCAAACCATCCCACAGCCTGGAGAGCAGCAGCCACATCCACACAGAGCCGTGGGATCTCTCCAGGTGCCGTGTGTAGTTTCCAACCTGCTGCACTGCTGCCTAAAGCAGCATTTTCAAAGTATTCACACCTGTCATCCCAGCACTTTGGGAGGCCGAGGTGGGCCGACCACCTGAGTTCGGGAGTTCGAGACCAGCCTGACCAACATAGAGAAACCCCATCTCTACTAAAAATACAAAATTAGCCGGGCGCGGTGGCTCAAGCCTGTAATCCCAGCACTTTGGGAGGCCGAGACGGGCGGATCACGAGGTCAGGAAATCGAGACCATCCTGGCTAACACGGTGAAACCCCGTCTCTACTAAAAATACAAAAAAAAATAAGCCGGGCGAGGTGGCGGGCGCCTGTAGTCCCAGCTGCTCGGGAGGCTGAGGCAGGAGAATTGCGCGAACCCGGGAGGCGGAGCTTGCAGTGAGCGGAGATCTGGCCACTGCACTCCAGCCTGGGCGACAGAGCCAGACTCTCTCAAAAAAAAAAAAAAAAAATACAAAATTAGCTGGGCGTGGTGGCACACGCCTGTAATCCCAGCTACTCGGGAGGCTGAGGCAGGAGAATCGCTTGAATCCAGGAGGCGGAGGTTGTGGTGAACTCAGATTACACCACTGCACTCCAGCCTGGGCAACAAGAGCAAAACTCCATCTCAAAAAAAAAAATGATTAGGTGGGTGTGGTGGCTCCTATCTATAGTCCCAGCTACTTGGGAGGCTAAGGCAGAAGGATCACTTGAGACTAGGAGTTCGACGCTGCAGTGAGCTACGACTGTACCACTGAACTGCAGCCTGGGAGACAGAGTGAGACTTCATCTCTAAAAATAAATATATATTTTTTTAAATAAGCAATTATTATATATTATATTTAAATAAACATTATATATTAAAATTTTGCATAAAAAATTAAAAATTTTTTTTTTTTTGAGACGGAATCTCGCTCTGTCACCCAGGCTGGAGTGCAGTGGCGCCATCTCGGCTCACTGCAAGCTCCGCCTCCCAGGTTCACGCCATTCTCCTGCGTCAGCCTCCCGATTAGCTGGAACTACAGGTGCCCGCCACCACGCCCAGCTAATTTTTTTGTATTTTTAGTAGAGACGGGGTTTCACCGTGTTAGCCAGGGTGGTCTCGCTCTCCGGACCTTGTGATCCGCCCGCCTCAGCCTCCCAAAGTGCTGGGATTACAGGCGTGAGCCATCGCACCCGGCCAATTATTTTTAAAGCAGCAATCTTTCTTTTTTTTGAGACAGATTCTCACTCTGTTGCCCAGGCTGGAGTGCAGTGGCACGATCTCGGCTCACCACAACATCCGTCTCCCAGGTTCAAGCGATTCTTCTGCCTCAGCGTCCCAAGTAGCTTGGATTACAGGCGCGCGCCACCATGCCTGGCCAATTTTTGTATTTTTAGTAGAGACAGGGTTTCGCCAAGTTGGTCAGGCTGGTCTCAAACTCCCAACCTCGTGATCCGCCCGCCTCGGCCTCCCAAAGCGCTGGGATTACAGGCGTGAGCCACCACACCTGGCCTAAAGCTGTATTTTTACCCAACAGGAAACTCTGATTCTGTAACAATACCATATCCAGGACCTGGGTTAAGACCAGATAATTCTGGAGGGTTCAAGACTTCAGCACTCTTATGCTTTGCTGCAAAGTCAGCAATGTCACCAAGTTTCTTCCAGATTCAGTTGAGGCTGGACTGCTTCCAGGCATGAGGCAAATGTGTTAAGAAAGTCTCCTCAACCCAGCAGCCAGGAAGAACCTTAGTCAGACACGACTCTCCTCTGCCCAGGTTCTCAGGGGGCAATCAACTCCCCCAGGGTCAAAGTCCCACTCCTCACACAGTTTTCAAGGCGGACAAGCTCTGACCCCTCTCCCCCAGCGTTCTCCTCCTTGTTACTCTGGGCCTTCCCACTGGCCCATCCCCTCTCCCAGCTGGTCACCTACTTGTACAAAACTGCACCCCACCTCTCCCCACTTTGCTCCTTCTGTAGCACTCTTCCCCACCAGATACTCTGTTGTATCTGACACATTTATTTTGTCTTCCAGCTCACCTGTTGTCTCTCCTTTCTAGACCAGCAGACCCAGTCGGGCAGGCATTTTGTCAGAGATCAGATCGGGACCTAGCAGCTAATGGACACTCAGCCAGTAAGTTCTTTCCTTTTTGTTTTGTCTCACTCTGTCACCTAGGCTGGAGTGCAGAGGCGCAATCCTAGCTCACTACAACCTTGACTTTCTGAGCTCTAGAGACCCTCCGCCTCAGCCTCCCAAGTAGCTGAAACTATCGGCATGAGCTGCCACACCAGTTAATGGTTTTTTAATTTTTAGACATGGGGTTCAACTATTGTTCAACTATTTCACTCAAGCTAGTCTCAAACTATTGGCCTCAACCAATTCTCCCACCTAACCCTCCCAAGTGCTGGGATTACGGGTGTGAGTCACTCAACCAGGTGCACAAATGAATTTAGTGCTGCCCTGGAAACCCCCCGCCTCAAAAGTAAAAATCAGACCAGCTTGTGTGACAAACTGTCACAGCTGCCCAGGAGTCAACACACTGGATATTTTAATGGTTGGTTTGCATTCTACTAAATGCATCTGACGCTATTCTCTAGGAAAAGTCTCTGGGTATCAGGTGTCAGCAGCACATGAAAGATCCTAAGCTGGATTTTTTTCTTCAGGGACGTCAATTTTTTGCTGAGATCTGAAACAGAATTGTGTACTTGGTCCCAAAATGGAGTTTGTTTGGATGCATGCTTTAAAAAAAAATTTCAACAAATTGCAAAAATGCAGAAGGTCTTACACAAAAACATGAATTCCCAGTTGCTGTTGAATAAACAGGAGTTCATGCAGCACTAGGCTCGCCGTCCCAACCACCTGTCAGCCTCCACGTGCCCCCGCCACACCTACCAGCCGTAGGTTCTTCACCACCACCTCATTGGCCAGCTCCTGCTCCTTGAGCTCCACCTTCAGTGCCCGCATGTCCTTGCGCAGCACACCCTCCTGTGTGCGGTGCTCCTTCTGTGCCAGCTTCATGACTACGGTGCCCTCAGCCTTCATCTCAGTCAGGTTGTTCTGGTGCTCATACAGCAGGTGCTTCACTTTCTGCTTGTACACCTGCAGGGCAAAGGGAGTACCACCTGCTCACCTGCACCACACCTATACCACACCTCCTCACCTGTCCATACCTGTACACACCAGTCACCTGTACCACATCTGTACACCTCCTCACCTGCACATTCCTGTACATACCTGGTCACCTGAACCACACCTGTACCTCACCTCCTCACCTGTACATACCTGTACACTCCCACTCACCTGCACTGCACCGGTACCACACCTCCTCACCTGTCCATACCTGTACACACCTGTTCACCTCTACCACACCTCCTCACCTGCACATTCCTGTACACACCTGGTCACCTGTACCACACCTCACCTGTACATACCTGTACACTCCTGCTCACCTGCACCACACCTGTACCACACCTCCTCACCTGTCCGTACCTGTACAGACCTGGTCACCTGCACCACACCTGTACCACACCTCCTCACCTGCACATTCTTGTACACACCTGGTCACCTGTATCACACCTGTACCACACCTCCTCACCTTGCGTATTCCTGTACACACCTGGTCACCTGCACCACACCTGTACCACACCTCCTCACCTGTCCGTACCTGTACACACCTGGTCACCTGCACCACACCTCCTCACCTGTCCATACCTGTACACACCTGGTCACCTGTACCACACGTGTACCACCCCTCACCTGTACATACCTGCACACTCCTACTCACCTGCACCACACCTGTACCACACCTCCTCACCTGTCTGTACCTATACACACCTGTTCACCTCTACCACACCTCCTCACTTTGCATATTCCTGTACACACCTGGTCACCTGTACCACACCTCCTCTCCTGTCCATACCTGTACACACCTGGTCACTTGTACCACACCTCCTCACCTGTACACACCGGTACACTCCTGCTCACCTGCACCACACCTGTACCACACCGCACCTGTCCGTAACTGTACACACCTGGTCACCTGCACCACACCTCCTCACCTATCCATACCTGTACACACCTGGTCACTTGTACCACACCTCCTCACCTGTACACACCTGTACACTCCCGCTCACCTGCACCACACCTGTACCACACCGCACCTGTCCGTAACTGTACACACCTGGTCACCTGCACCACACCTCCTCACCTATCCATACCTGTACACACCTGGTCACCTGTACCACACCCCCTCACCTGCATATTCCTGTACAGACCTGGTCACCTGCACCACACCTGTACCACACCTCTTCACCTGTCCGCACCCGTACATACCTGGTCACTTGTATACCTCCTCACTTGTACCTTCCTGTATATACCTGGTCCCCTGCACCACACCTGTACTACACCTCCTCATCTGTACATACCTGTACACTCCTGCTCACCTGCACCACACCTGTACCACACCTCCTCACCTGTCCGTACCTGTACACACCTAGTCACCTGCACCACACCTCCTCACCTATCCATACCTGTACACACCTGGTCACCTGTACCACACCCCCTCACCTGCATATTCCTGTACAGACCTGGTCACCTGCACCACACCTCTTCACCTGTCCGTACCCGTACATACCTGGTCACTTGTATACCTCCTCACCTGTACCTTCCTGTATATACCTGGTCCCCTGCACCACACCTGTACTACACCTCCTCACCTGTCCGTACCTGTACACACCTGGTCACCTGTACACCTCACCTGTACCTTCCTGTACACACCTGGTCCCCTGCACCATACCTGTACTACACCTCCTCACCTGTCATACCTGTAGACACCTGCTCGCCTACACACACCTCATCTGCACATATCTGCCCCTCTTGCTCACCTCCCCACGCCTCACCTGCACACACCTCAACACTTGCATCCACCTGCTCACTTGCATGCCTCCTCACCTGTACACAGCTACACATGCCTGTTCACCTATGCAAACCTGTACACTTGAGGCACAGAGTAGGACACCAAGGCTGGGAGGTGAGGTGCATCCCCAGCTCATGGGGTGCTAAGTGGCAGAGCTGAGTTGCAAACAGGCCAGTCTGCCCCCAGAGCCCATACTCCCTCCAGGTTGTGGAAACTGCATTTTAAACCCTCAGGACCTGCAGGTTTTCTCCCTCAGCCTTTTATAAAAAACACTTTTAGGGCTGTGACTCCTAAAGCCAAGAACAGAAAATGTCCCACCTGTACCCTCACTGGGTCCAGCTCCTCTGCAGCTGTGTGGTGACCACGTGGCCACAGGCAGGCTGGCCCCACTCACCTTGATCTCCACCTGGTGCCTCTCCTCAGCTTCTTCCATCTCCCGGTCTTTGTTCCGCAGCTCAGCCTTCTTCTCCTCCAGCTGCCTCCGTGTGATCTCCCAGAAGGTGTGGATCTTGTCCCGCTCCAGCTGGAAGTAGTTTCGCTCCTCCCGCTCGCGGTCCAGCTCCTCCCGGATGCGGCTGACATGCTCCTCCACCTGGCCAGGTGCAGTGGGTCAGGTGAGGCACTGAGCAGGGGCCCATGCACGGCAAAGGGGCGTGTGGCCGAAGAAAGGCAAGGAAGAAAGAGGGAGGACTCAATTTCACCTAAAAATAAACAGCTGAGCGTAAAAAGTTAAAATATAAGGCTAGGAAGCTCCAGAGACAGAATACATTCAGCAAATGGAAGAATTCTCTTCAATTTGACCAATAATCATAAAATAACTATATCCTTTCATCCATTCCTGAGAATTTATGCCTAAGAAATTTCTCAAAAGAAATATAAGAACATCTTGCTCAAAGATATTACCCACACCATTATTACAACAGCAAAAATATCGAAAAGGAAATAATCTAAGACCAGTTTAAACAGGGAAATGAGCGAGGCACAGTGGCTCTCGCCTATAACCCCAGCACTCTGGGAGGCCGAGGTGGAAGGATCCCTTGAGCCCAAGAGTCTAAGACCAGCTTGGGCAACATAGCAAGTCCTCATCTCTGCAAAATTTTTTTTGAATTCACCAAGCATGATGGCACCTATAGTCTCAGCTACTGGGAAAGCTGAGGGGGGAGAGTCATTTAAGCTCAGGAGGCTGAGGCTGCAGTTAATTACGATCATGCCACTACACTCAAGCCTGGGTGACAGAGTGAGATTCTGTCTCAAAAAATACACAAACAGCCAGGCATGGTGGCTCCCGCCACTCTGGAAGGCCAAAGTGGGAGGATCTTTTGAGACCCAGAGTTGACCAGCCCAGGCAACATGGCAAAACCCCGTCACTACAAAAAAAAAAAAAAAAAAAAAAATTAGCCAGGAGTGGTGGCACGTGCCTATAGTCCTAGCTACTCAGAAGACTGAGATAGGAGGATTGCTTGAACCTGGGAGGTCGAGGCTGCAGTGAGCCATGATCACATCACTGCACTCCACCTGGGTGACAGAGCAGGACCCTATCTCTAAAAAAATAAATAAATAAATATGGAAATGGTTGGCAAATTAGAACATATCAACTAGGAGAAATATCACATTAACACAAAACATATACAGGCAAATGATGTAGCAGCATTTAAACAAATTCATATGATAATGCTAAATGAAAAAAATTCACCTCTAAAGATATAATGTTAAGCAAAAAACACAAAACCAGCAGACTCCTGACCCTCAAGAGGGTTCAACTGAGAATCTGCAAATAGAAAAAAAAAAAAAGTAGGACAGGCTTCCAGCTTTCTTGGGAGCTCATTTCCCTTAAGAATCAGTTTACTGCCAGGCATGGTGGCTCACGCCTGTAATCCCAGCACTTTGGGAGGCCGAGGCGGGCAGATCACGAGGTCAGGCGATCGAGACCATCCTGGCTAACACGGTGAAATCCCATCTCTACTAACAATACAAAAAAATTAGCCGGGTGTGGTGGCGGGTGCCTGTAGTCCCAGCTACCGGGCAGGCTGAGGCAGCAGAATGGCGTGAACCCGGAAGGCGGGTTCGCGCAGTGAGCTGAGATCACGCCACTGCACTCCTGAGCGACACAGCAAGACTCCGTCAGAATCAGTTACTTTTTGGGCACAGCCCCGGGTCACTTACTGTAAGCCTTTTTCTTTCTCAACACCACACTCCCCACAGGGAAACCACATTTCTCACCTCAAAAGAAGACAAGACAACGACCAATCAAGAAGGAGCAGCAGGAGGGGTTCTGAGCTGAGGATGCCGGGCGGGGGGCTAGGTTCACATGAGGGAGGCACAGCACCCCCGAATCCAAGCAGTGCCTCAGCACAGTGACAAATGTCTTCACGTCACAGATCTTTAGTGTCTCCTGTGCGGAACCTGAACCAGGGTTTCTGACTGGTCTGTTTGGCTCACACGGTGTTGAGATTTTGCCATCACTCAATATTCAGATTTCTTATAAATATCCAGATTTCCAGCTTCTCTTGGAAAACCAGAAAAAAACAGCACTGAAGTCCTAGGCCCACAGGGCAATCCGCAGTGAACTGACAAAAACTGTCGTCTGCTGCGGGGCAGGAGTCTCCAGGTCGCCCCCATCCCTCCCCACCTGCCTGGACCCTGAAGAAGCCCTCTGAGTCTGCGGCTCCATGTGCAATGTACAGTGCAAGGGCCTGCCCAGTAGACTGCATGGCCCCTGCCCCACAAGGCCTATCTCCACAGGAATGGGAAGCAAACAGGGAGACGGGCAGCAGCTCACACGATGGGACAACGCAGTGTTCAATCCGTTCTCCACCCAGCAGCTCCACACATCTTTCCAGAACACAAACCTGACCCCATCACCTCTCTGCTTAGCCACTGGCTTAAACTGCCAATGGTTTTCCTGCATGTCAAATAAAGCCATTCTTTACCATTGTTCAAGGACCTCCACCCAGCTCCAACTTCAGGTCACGTGACTCTTTCAGTCTCCTTCGTAAAGAAGGTAAGATTAACAATAACACCGAGTTGACACAGTCTTCATGTCCCATGTCAGGTGCCCACGGGCAGTCGTCCATCAGGGCAGAGGCCGGAGGGCGCACCGTGCTTGCTAGACACTGCCGTCTTCAGGAGCCTTTTAGGTAAAATTGTAATTATATAATTATGTTCTGTATCCCTTAACTACATCCAAATGAAGAAGGGACTTAAACTAACTCCTACAAAGAAACTATAAAAGCATCACCTCCTCCCCAGAATAAGCAACAAGAAAAAGGCAGCCCTGATGCTGTTACTCCTCACTGGGACTTTTATCAAAAACAACCAATGATTAATCAGATTCAGATGTGATTTTAAGTAAATCATCTTTCCTTTAAAAACTTCCTTTTTTGAGATAATGTTTAATGGCAAATAAAATAAAGGAGAATGCTAAGTATGTGTACTATGATAAGTCCATACACATCAGGTGCAAAAAACGGTAAGACTGAAGGAGAATACATGAAATTAAAAATAGCTTTTAGATCAGAAAAACATGTCCTTCCACATTCCTACCGCCCTATTACAAAGTTCTTTTTTTTTTTTTGAGACGGAGTCTCGCTCTGTCGCCCAGGCTGGAGTGCAGTGGCGCGATCTCGGCTCACTGCAAGCTCCACCTCCCAGGTTCACACCATTCTCCTGCCTCAGCCTCCCGAGTAGCTGGGACTACAGGCGCCACCACCTCGCCCGGCTAATTTTTTTGTATTTTTAGTAGAGACGGGGCTTCACCGTGTTAGCCAGGATGGTCTCGATCTTCTGACCTTGTGATCCGCCCGTCTCGGCCTCCCAAAGTGCTGCGATAACAGGCTTGAGCCACCGCGCCTGGCCTATTACAAAGTTCTTCTTTTTTTTTTTTTTTTTTTGAGACGGAGTCTCGCTGTGTCGCCCAGGCTGGAGTGCAGTGGCCGGATCTCAGCTCACTGCAAGCTCTGCCTCCCGGGTTTTTATGCCATTCTCCTGCCTCAGCCTCCCGAGTAGCCGGGACTACAGGCGCCCGCCACCTCGCCCGGCTAGTTTTTTGTATTTTTTAGTAGAGACGGGGTTTCACCATGTTAGCCAGGATGGTCTCGAACTCCTGACCTCGTGATCCGCCCGTCTCGGCCTCCCAAAGTGCTGGGATTACAGGCTTGAGCCACCGCGCCCGGCTACAAAGTTCTTTAACAGCCTCATTGCCTTTTTGAAAAGACACAGTGTACTCGAAAGCTCTGCCGCTGATGGGAATCACGGGCCACAGGGGGCAGGTGTTCTGGCCTGGACAGAACGGTGGATCCACATGGCGAGATGGACAAATGGTGCAGCCACATGAGAGGTTCATGCAGGCGCCATGCGTGACGCCCACCCAGGGACTGGGCCACAGCCCGCTGTGCTTACCTGCTCCTTGCTCATGTCCTCTGGAGCAAGCCCATCCACAATCGGGGTGCCTTTGGCTTTGCCTTTCTTCCCTTTCTTTTTGGGTGCCTTTGGTGGAGATAATAGAGTAAGTAAGAGAGACTCTAACAGCTTCCCCTTCTTGGCTGGCTCTGATGTGCTCCCAGGGACATCTGGCAGAAAAGGCTCTGGAACCGCTCGCCCTTCTGCTCACCTGGAGCACATCACTGCCCTGAGTGTTCCCACCCTTAACCACACACACATCCTGCTGTTGCATTTGGAGAAGCACAAAGGAGAAACCTTCCTTTCGAGAAGGAGAACATTCCTTTTAGAAAAGAGAGGAAACCTAGCCGGGCGTGGTGGCGGGCGCCTGTAGTCCCAGGAACTCGGGAGGCTGAGGCAGAAGACTCGCTTGAACCCGGGAGGCAGAGGTTGCAGTCAGCCAAGATCACACCATTGCACTCCAGCCTGGGTGACAAAGCGAGACTCCGTCTCCAGCCTGGGCGACAAAGCAAGACTCCGTCTCAAAAAGAAAGAAAAAAAGGCCGGGCGCGGTGGCTCAAGCCTGTAATCCCAGTACTTTGGGAGGCCGAGGCGGGTGGATCACGAAGTCAGGAGATCGAGACCATCCTGGCTAACATGGTGAAACCCCGTCTCTACTAAAAATACAAAAAAAAAAACTAGCCGGGCGTGGTGGCGGGCACCTGTAGTCCCAGCTACTCGGAGGCTGAGGCAGGAGAATGGCGTAAACCCGGGAGGCGGAGCTTGCAGTGAGCCGAGATTGGGCCACTGCACTCCAGCCTGGGTGACACAGCGAGACTCCATCTCAAAAAAAAAAAAAAAAAAAAAAAAAAAGAAAGAAAGAAAGAAAGAAAAGAAAATTGTACCTTAAAAAAAAAAAGTAAAGAGAGGGAACCCACTCCAAACCCACTCATTCCTTGGTATATGGTGACCAGGCACAGTGGCTCACACGTGTCATCCCAGCACTTTGGGAGGCCAAGGCAGGAGGATCACTTGAGCCTAGAAGTTTAAGGCTGCAGTGAGCTATGTTGGCGCCACTGCACTCCAGCCTGGGCAGCAGAATGAAACCCTGTCTCCAAAAACTAAGAGAGGGGGAATCCATTCCAAACCCACTCACTTCTTGGTAATAGTAAAGACCACTGCTGTACATGCAAAACGTCCTTGGGCACCGAGGGAAGAGCCTCAATACCACACTGCCAAACGTTACCATGCTGGCAGCAATACTTGGTAACCACCATGGAAAAGACCTGCAAGACACCACTCAGTAAGCGTAGGGAGAAAAGCCTCCATAACCGCAAGTGGTTGTGACAACCAGAAGTTTCCTTCCTTCCAAAGAGAAAATTGCTTCAGAGAAGCCTGGTCAAGAAAGCCTGGGCCGACAGCACCCACCACGAGAGCTCTGTAATGGACTGCCAGACGGAACTGCGCATGGCGTCGTGCGTGGTTTTAGCATCTTTGACAAGGTTGGGAGAGAACCTTCTAACCCCACCTCCTTGTGGAAGTTGCTGAAACCAGCGTAACACCAGGAGCAGTTCTGTCTGGCCACCCATTTACAGAGCACTCAAGCAGATACCAAATTTCCATATCCTATCCTGCTGACTTTGCTACTCCCAATAGTCTTCAGCCCATGCTTTTCTGTGTCTACATGTCTCGGTCACCTTTTTTTTTTTTTTTTTTTTGAGACGGAGTCTCGCTCTGTTGCCCAGGCTGGAGTGCAGCGGCCGGATCTCAGCTCACTGCAAGCTCCGCCTCCGGGGTTCACGCCATTCTCCTGCCTCAGCCTCCCAAGTAGCTGGGACTATAGGCGCTGCCACCACGCCCAGCTAGCTTTTTTTTTTTTTTGTATTTTTTAGTAGAGATGGGGTTTCACCGTGTTAGCCAGGATGGTCTCAATCTCCTGACCTTGTGATCCGCCCGTCTCGGCCTCCCAAAGTGCTGGGATTACAGGCTTGAGCCACCGCGCCCGGCCTCGGTCACCTTTTTTAAAGACAAGGTCTTGCTCTGTCACCCGAGCTGGAGTGCAGTGGCGTGGTCACACAGCTCACTGAAGACTCCAACTCCTGGGCTCAACTGATACTCCCACCTCAGCCTCCGCAGGAGGTGGGACCACAGGAGAGAACTGCTGCTGTGCCCAGCTATGTAACTTTTTTAAAATTACAAACTTAATGTGGAAATTTTATTTTTAAAAAACATTAAAACCTAAATCCATTTATCCTTTTTTTTTTTTTTTTTTGAGATGGAGTCTCCCTCTGTCGTCCAGGCTGGCTTGGCTCACGGCAACCTCCACCTCCTCGGTTCAAACAATTCTTCTGCCTCAGCCTCCCCAAGTAGCTGGAACTATAGGCGCCCACCATCACGCTCAGCTAATTTTTTTTTTTTTTTTTTTTGTATTTTTAGTAGAGACAAGGTTTCGCCATGTTGGCCAGGCTGGTCTTGAATTCTTTTTTTTTTTTTTTTTGAGACAGAGTCTCACTCTGTCACCCAGGCTGGAGTGGAATGGCGTGATCTCGGCTCACTGCAAGCTCCATCTCCCGGGTTCAAGCGACTCTCCTGCCTCAGCCTCCTGAGTAGCTGGGATTACAGGCACGCACCACAATGTCTGGCAAATTTTTTGTATTTTTAGTAGAGACGGGGTTTCACTATGTTGGCCAGACTGGTCCCATGCTCCTGACCTCGTGATCTGCCCGCCTCGGCCTCCCAAAGTGCCGGGATTACAAGTGTGAGCCACTGCGACTGGCCCGTTTATTTTCATTTATCTTTCATTTAGTCTTGAGTGAAAATATTAGGTGGAGCCAGATGCCGTGGCTCACACCTGTAATCCCAGCACTTTGGGAGGCCGAGGTGGGCAGATCACTTAAGGTCAGGAGTTCAAGACCAGCCTGGCCAACATGGTGAAACCCCGTCTCTACTAAAAACACAAAAAAATTAGCCAGGCGTGGTGGTGGGCACCTGCAGTCCCATCTTCTCGCGAGGCCGAGGCAGGAGAATGGCGTGAACCCAGCAGGCAGAGCTTGCAGTGAGCCAAGATCGCGTCACTGCACTCCAGCCTGGGCGACAGAGCGAGACAAGAAAGAAGGAAAGAAGAAGGAAAGAAGGAAGGAAGGAAGGAACAAAGGAAGGAACGAAGGAAGGAACGAAGGAAGGAAGGAAGGAAGGAAGGAAGGAGGGAAGGAAGGAAGGAAAGGGAAGGAAGGAAAGGGAAGGAAGGAAAGGGAAGGAAGGAAGGAAAGAAAGAGAGAGAGAGAAAGAAAAAGAAAATATTATGTGGAAATTTTAGAAAACACTGATGAGAAGAAAACAGAAAAAGTATCACCCATATTCCTTGGTCCAAGGATCCAACAGACCGAGGCCCATATTCCCACAACCTAATAGAAATAGAAGTAGTTTGGTAGTGGTTTTTTTTTTTTTTTTTTTGAGACGGAGTCTGGCTCTGTTGCCCGGGCTGGAGTGCAGTGGCCGGATCTCAGCTCACTGCAAGCTCCGCCTCGCGGGTTTACGCCATTTTCCTGCCTCAGCCTCCCGAGTAGCTGGGACTGCAGGCGCCCGCCGCCTCGCCCGGCTAGTTTTTTGTATTTTTTTAGTAGAGACGGGGTTTCACCGTGTTCGCCAGGATGGTCTCGATCTCCTGACCTCGTGATCCGCCCGTCTCGGCCTCCCAAAGTGCTGGGATTACAGGCTTGAGCCACCGCGCCCGGCCGGTAGTGGTTTTTTTTGTTTGTTTGTTTGTTTGTTTTGAGATGAAGTCTTGCTCTGTCACCCAGGTTGGAGTGCAGTGGCACAATCCTGGCTCACTGCAACTGGAACAGGAATTAAAAGAAATTAAAAAGTGTGTAAGCAGAAACTCAGTTGTATGTAAGAAAACCCAACTCTCCCTGAAAGAGAAAGAGCTGGAGTGCTTTAAAAAGTAACTGCCTGTCGGCCGGGCGCGGTGGCTCAAGCCTGTAATCCCAGCACTTTGGGAGGCCGAGACAGGTGGATCACGAGGTCAGGAGATCGAGACCATCCTGGCTAACACGGTGAAACCCCGTCTCTACTAAACATACAAAAAACTAGCCGGGCGAGGTGGCGGGCGCCTGTAGTCCCAGCTACTCGGGAGGCTGAGGCAGGAGAATGGCGTGAACCCAGGAGGCGGAGCTTGCAGTGAGCTGAGATCCGGCCACTGCACTCCAGCTTGGGCGACAGAGCGAGACTCCGTCTCAAAAAAAATAAATAAATTAAATAAATAAATAAAATAATTAATTAATTAATTAAAAAAAAAAAAAAGTAACTGCCTGTTTTTTGGTGGTAGTGAGCCTGATCTCTCCTCCCTTCCCAGGCATTGTGAAGACCCTGTTTCTCTAGCGCAGCTGCAAGGTCACTAGGCAGATAAACTCAAGTCGCAAAACATGTTTTTCCTTAAAAAGTAAGAAATGATGTAACGTACGTTTCAACTGAACAACTGTCTTTGCTTCTTGCGTCTGTAGTATGCTTTCCCCCTGCACAGATCTCCCGTCTGCCACACGAAACGCTTAAAAGGTAACTTGGCCCAGTGCAGTGGCTCGTGCCTGTAATCCCAGCACTTTGGGAGGCCGAGGCGGGCGGATCACAAGGTCACGAGATTGAGACCATCCTGGCTAACATGGTGAAACCCCATCTCTACTTAAAAAATACAAAAAATTAGCCAGGCGTGGTGGTGTACGCCTGTAGTCCCAGGTACTCGGGAGGCTGAGGCAGGAGAATGGTGCGGAGCTTGCAGTGAGCTGAGATCCGGCCACTGCACTTCAGCCTGGGCAACAGAGCGAGACTCCATCTCAAAAAAAAAAAGGTAACTTGACTCTTTGTTCAGGGCTCAGTCCTTTGGATGTTAATCTGACTGGGCCAGTGCACCTAAATAATTAATAAATATCCTCCTGAACTGCATCAGTCTGATTCCTTAAAAATCCCACTGCACAACCTCTACCTTCCAGGTTCAAGCAATTCTCCTGCCTCAGCCTCCCAAGTAGCTGGGACTACAGGTGCACACCACCACACTCAGGAAATTTTTTTTTTTTTTGTATTTTTAGTAGAAACAGGGTTTCACCATGTTGGCCAGGCTGGTCTCCAACTCCTGACCTCAAGTGATCCACCCACCTTGGCCTCCCAACGTGCTGGGTTTACGGGTGTCAGCTACCATGCCCCGCCTTTGTTTTTGTTTTTGTTTTGTTAGAGACGTAGTCTTGCTCTGTTGTCAGGCTGGAGTGCACTGGTGCCATCTCAGCTCACTGCAAGCTCCGCCTCCCAGGTTCACGCCATTCTCCTGCCTCAGCCTCCCGAGTAGCTGGAACTACAGGTGCACACCACCACGCCCAGCTAATTTCTGTATTTTTACTAGATACAGAATTTCACCATGTTGGCCAGGATGGTCTCGATCTCTTGACCTCAAGATCCGCCTGCCTCGGCCTCGCAAAGAGCTGGGATTACAGGTGTGAGTCACGGCGCCAAGACTCCTGGCCTAGTTTGGTAGTTTCTTTCACAGTCTGTTTTCAGAAGACCATTCCTGGGCCAAAAAACTCATCCACTTAAATGTTAATTCGTAATGTACTGCTCTCTTTCTAATCCCTCCACTCCAAGAAGGCTACCTCATCAGAAAGCCCTAAAGGCCGCAGAGGAAGGTTCAGCATCACTTAGCATTTGGGACCTTCACAGCCAGCTGCAGGGACTTGGTGGGGCTCACAGAGCTTTCCTCCCCCACCAGCTGAAACCCACCCTGCCACACCTGCCCAGAAATTGAGTTACTGACAATTCCTGTATCACAAAGGGAGAGCCCTTTACAAGAGAAAAACAGAGATGGCGCTGATGAGGCCACGAGCTCCGCCTTCCTCTTCTCGGTCTGGGCCTGACTCCTGCCAGGCTTTCTAAGGGAACAGTGGTTCCTGTATCCCAAGGTTGTGCCCTGGGCACTCCAAGGGCACTGGACCTGTCCAGGCCTCCTTGGTGTAGAGGGATCTCTAGCCACTCTGGTGTGCCCCAGGCTCTCCATTCCGGAGACCAAAGGGCTTAGGGTAATCCCTGCCCCCGGCTCTATTCAATGGGCACCCTGGTGCGCTGCAAAGCCCCTGTGAGGTGAAACCCTAGGTCCCAGGGATCCAACAGACCGAGTCTCCCATTCCAGGATGGGAGTCCCCTTGACGCATTTTCACTCTTCTGGGGACCATGCGCTGCGGACCCTGGGTCCTGGGCTTTCTACGACCACCCCAGGGAGCACAGGGCTCTGGACAGCCCAGGTCTCAGCTCCGAGTGCGGGAAGGCCCCGGGGCCAGGAGCATCCTGAGTTTGCCCCACGGAGACCCTCACAAGAGCACCGAGCTCTCAATTCCAGGAACCCAGCGCTCCAGTCCTCCCATTCCCAGGGTCTCTGTGTACCGAGGCCTCCCTGCCCCGAGGTCTCCAGGCCCCTGCCGAGGACCTCAGCCCCGCTCCAGCCCCTGCTCACCATGACGCCAGCGGACAGGCCCAGCCGCGACTCCCGGACCAGCGCGCCCGCCCCCCGGAAGCCACGCCGTTTCCCGGCAACCGCTGGGCGCTACCGCGAGAAGTCACCAGATCCTCGCGAGACTCCGCCGGGCCCCAGCCCTGCCAACCGCGGGAGTGCGTCCCTAGAGACGGGCGTCAGGAAGGAACCCGGTAGTGAAAGTTGGGAAGATCTCGCCGGCAGCCCAGAAGCCCAGAAGCCCAGAAGCCTTTCGCTGCAGGACATGTTTTGCTTATTGCTGGAACCTAAGCTCCATGAGGAGAGAACCGTTCACTTCTATCCTTCAGCGCCTAGAACAGCACAGAGCACGTGCTCAGTAAAGATGTGCTGAGTGGCTGGATGAGTGAATGAAGGACCGTTGAATAAATGGTCATCTGCCACCCAGGGCTCTGAAACATCACCCAAATGAGATTCAAATCTGGGCAAAGACTCTACCCGCTGGGATTCACTCACCCCACCCGCCCCGCTTTGAGGGGTCCTCCCAGCTGCTGCGCTGGTGGCTTTACACACACCTCAAAAACGTAGAAATAGGAAAGAAAAATAGGTTCCAGTTTAGTTCCAAATGTTTGAAATCAGGAAGTATCCCTTTCACAAAAATAAACTGCTCTTCCTGAAAAGGCCTCCTCCCCAGTCCTCAGGGATGAAGAGAAACCAGAGACTTTCCGACAGGCCCTGCAGAAAACACACAGTTGTCACTTTCCTTTTCTAACTAATCTCTTGTTCTGAAGACTGCTAGGCATTTTACAATTTCTAAAGTGAACCTGCCATCCCTGAAACCACCCTGTTACCTACATACAACCATCTACGTCACCCAGATGGCTGAGTTTGTCATAAACAGGTGCTTCTTGCTTTTTTTCTTTTCTTTTTTTTGGAGACAGGGTCTCCTTCTGTCGCCTAGGCTGTGATCACAACTCACTGCAGCCTCGACCTCCTGGACTCAAGCAATCCTCCCACCTCAGCCTCCTGAGAAGCTGGGACTACAGGTGTGAGACACCACACCCAGCTTTTTAAAATAAGTTTTTTATAGAGATGGGGTCATGCTTTATGGCCCAGAATGGTCTCAAACTCCTGGTCTCAAGCGATCCTCCTGCCTCAGCCTCCCAAAGTGCTGGGAGCACAACGTGAGCCCCACACCTGGCCGTAAGCTGTCATCTTTAACATCTTCTTAAAAAGTGGTCATCGGCCGGGCGCGGTGGCTCAAGCCTGTAATCCCAGCACTTTGGGAGGCCGAGACAGGTGGATCACGAGGTCAGGAGATCGAGACCATCCTGGCTAACACAGTGAAACCCCGTCTCTACTAAAAAAAAAAAAAAAAAAAAACTAGCCAGGCGAGGTGGCGGGTGCCTGTAGTCCCAGCTACTCAGGAGGCTGAGGCAGGAGAATGGCGTAAACCCGAGAGGCGGAGCTTGCAGTGAGCTGAGATCCGGCCACTGCACTCCAGCCTGAGCGACAGAGCGAGACTCTGTCTCAAAAAAAAAAAAAAAGTGGTCATCTACTTGGGAGGTTGAGGTGGGACGATCATTTGAGCCCTGGAGGTGGAGGTTGCAGTGAGCCAAGATCACACCACTGCACTCCAGCCTAGGTAACAGAGTGAGACCTGAGACCATGTCTCGAAAAAAAAAAAAAAGGTCTTGCAGCAGATCTTGTTCTCCTGTGTGTCTTGGATGAAGATTCCAGAATCTATGATCATAGAAAGTTGTGCTGGGGGCAAAGGGTGAGAAATGAAAGGCTTGGTGGACTTAGGTCTTCCCGTCCAGCTCATGCTGCCACATGAGCTGGGCTTGCTCAGGCCTCGGGCACCCACACAGTGGTGGGAATCTGAGAACCACTGTGATGAGAGACTTCCTGCTTGGCCACCCGAGTCCTGATTGTTCTTGGAGAGGAGCAGCCAGTTGGAAGAACTGCACTGGCTCAGCTTGTACAAAGCCGTGATTTATTTATAGTAAGCCCTGAGGCCTTGGTGAAGTCTGGCTGGTCACTGTGCCAGACTCCCTTGGCCTGAGGGGGCCTCCTCCCCCTGGGATAAAGTGGTCAGACGGTGACACTGGAGAGCACAGTGGGGGTAATTATTATTATTATTTAACACTTACTTCACAAAACCAATATGCTAGCAGCTTCATGCTGATTGGCTTTTTGCTTCAGAAGTCTGGATGAGAGTCCTGAATTAAATAGCTATATTAACAATAATTCCTTTCAGCAAAAAGGGCAAGAATACGAGGGTTAGCTCAGGATAGCCTAGACAGGGTATTCATTTTTCACAAGCGAAGAGCACAGCTTGGTCTGTCGGTATGAACTGCAGAGATGAATGAATCATTTAGGGAGTCCTGAATTGCAGCTCCCTGGGCTCCCGACAGGGCCCACTGCAACCTGTTCTTTTCATATTGAATTTGAGTTCAGATTTTTGGAAAAGAGCCTTTTCTTCACATATATGGCTTAAGATACTTTCATTCAGTGTCAAGCTGTGCAGCTCTGAGTTTCCTGAAAAATCCCAGAGCAAATGTTAATACAAACAAACCAACTGCTCTCTGTCTGACGTCTGATGCTTCCTGCCGCCCACTATCCACCAGGTAAACTGCCTCAGGCCACTGCGTCAACTCAGCGAAGGCCTGGATGTTGGGATAACAAGAGTGTTTATGAAGACTAGACTTTCTCTTTTCTTTTCTTTTTGAGACATACAATCATCGCTCACTGCAGCCTTGGACTCCTGGGCTCAAGCGATCCTCCCACCTCAGCCTCCAAGCCACTGTACCTGGCTTATGTTCTTATTTTTATTTTTTGAAGATATAGTGTCTTGCTTTGTTCCCCAGGCTGGTCTCAAACTCCTGGGCTCAAGCTATCCTCCCACCTTGGCCTCCCAAAGTGCTGGGATTACAGGCATGAGTCAATTCTCCAGCAAATGGACTTTCTTTGAGAGATAAATATTGAAGTATTTACAAATGCAGTGATCTAATGTGTATATAATTTGCTTCAAAATAACCCAGCAGTGGAGGGAAGTGAATGAGGACAGAGAAGCAACGGCACAGGCCAGGAGTTAGTAATCGCTGAATCTGGGCGGTAGGTACATGTGGGTCAGTTGTGCCATTCTCTCTACCTTTGGTGTTTGCTAATGTTATTAATAAAAAGTTAAAGACAAATAGACACTGTCCTCTGGAGTCAGACTGCCTATTTTTGTTTTGTTTTGTTTTTTTGTTTTTTTGAGACGGAGTTTCGCTCTGTCGCCCAGGCTGGAGTGCAGTGGCCGGATCTCAGCTCACTGCAAGCTCCGCCTCCTGGGTTCACGCCATTCTCCTGCCTCAGCCTCCCGAGTAGCTGGGACTACAGGTGCCCGCCACCTCGCCCGGCTAATTTTTTGTATTTTTTAGTAGAGATGGGGTTTCACCGTGTCAGCCAGCATGGTCTCGATCTCCTGACCTCGTGATCCGCCCATCTCGGCCTCCCAAAGTGCTGGGATTACAGGCTTGAGCCACCGCGCCCGGCCCAGACTGCCTATTGATTACCAGCAGGACAATCTTCGACAAGACCCCCTCTGTATCATTTATTCCTCTCTCAAATGGGAATCATTCACACACAATGATGACTGTTACAGTTACCACAGCTGCGTAACAAGCAACCCTACAACACAGCAGCTTAATCCAATGACATTTGTTCTGCTCATGAATCTGCAACTTGGCCATGACAAAGTGGGGACAGCTGGCCTCATCCCCACTCATCACCCCTCCCCAGGACAGCTCAAAGGCTCACTTGCTTCAGCAGCTGAGGCCAGCTGTTGGCAGGGAGCTCAGTGGGACCGCCAGCAGTAACACACACAGGTGTCCTCCCATGTGGCATGGGCTTCCTCACCACGTGGAGGAAGTTCTAGTTCCAGGAGGAACCTTTCCACAGAGCTGAATGCTTCTCAAGACCCAGCCTTGGGAGTCACATGACATCGCTTCTGCCACCCTTACTGGCCAGAGCAGTCCCAAGCCCCAATAATGTTTACGGAGAAGCAGCATGGGTGGGGGTGTCTTCATGGGAATAGAAGGTTCTGGAAGACACAGGGGATCAGAACTACTGCTGTGGTCATTTTGAGAAAAAACAACCTGCCACCCCAAACAATTCTGGGTGGTCTACGCCCATGCACTGTTCCCACTTCCCAGGGCAGCCACTAGCTTGCTCCACTGCCTCCCTGAGAGGCAAGGCTCTGCATCCCTCAGGGTGGCGAGGAGGCCAGTGGGTCATGAAATCATTTCAGAGGCTTTTAAACAGCAGTTTTTGTTTGTTTTGTAAACTAAAGAAACAGGGAAACTAAAAGCCTGCCCCACTGACTTCCAGACTCAAAGACATGCACTACCCCCGTAACCAGAGTAGGGGCAGGAGTCAGGCTGGGCGGAGCAGCCAGGGCCTTGAGGGCTGACTGTGGTTAGTGGAAGCTGAACGGACCACTGGCCTCTGAAACAGCCTTTCCTGCAATCTGGGCCGCTCAAGTCCATCTGTCAAGTTCATTGCCTTTTTCACTCCCAGCTGGGAACAAATTCTTCCTACCTGACACTTTTTGGTTTGGTTTGTTTCAAGTGCAGAGCACGGGCCTGGAGTCAGAGCTTCTCAGCACCCGACTGCATCGTTGGACAGGTTACCTACGGTCTCTGTGCTTCTTCACCTGAAAGGATACCTTCTTCTTAGGATCAGTGGGAGAAGCAAGGAGACACTGCACGAGAGCTCTGTGCGCTGAGAGAGTCGGCCCCACGCGGCGGGGGTTTGAGCGCCTGCTGGGAGGTGGGATTTCATCGAAACTGCCTGGGCACTCTCTGCAGCCCGGGCCCCGCCGCCCTCTCCTTGCCTCCCATCCCCCACCCCGCCCCTTCCAGCCTCCCAAGTACACGTCCTCGCCCCCACCCACCCCCCGCGTTAATTCACACCATCCAGTGCGCTCTGCGATTCTGTCATTACCCGCCCGAGTCAGGCCCCTCCTGTGCCCCTCGCCAGCCCCGAGGGGCGCCCGCACACAGTCGGCGCCCCACACGCACGCACCTGAAAGAGAACAAGAGGACGCAAGCGGGCGCGGCTGCCGAGTGAGTGCGCAGGAGCCCCGGACGCCCGGCCGGGGCCGGGAGGTCGCAGCGGGGTCCCGGTGGGGTCCGCGGCGGGGCGCGGCCCACGAGTGAAGGGTCGGCGGGGGAGGCGTCCGCGGGGCCGGGGGCCGGCAGGGGGCGCGCGCGGGCCGGGGCGGGGCCGCACCTGTCCTGCGGCTGGGGGGGCGCTGGGAGGGGGCCGGGGCCCGGGAGCAGCTGCGCGCCCCGCCCCGCGGGCTCCTCCCTGCCGCCGCGGCCCCCCGGTTGCTGCCCCGATGCGCTGCGCCCGGAGCCGGGGCCGAGTAGCTGCCGCAGCTGTTGGGGCGCCCGGGCCAGGCGACACCGCCGTCGCCGGTGCCCCTCCCAGACCCCGCCGGCCGCATGGAGCCCCCGGAGGGCGCCGGCCCCGGAGGTGAGTTCAGCCCCAGCCCCCGAGACCCCCGAGCAGCGCTTTCCCGCAGCGAGCCGCAGCCCCTCCCCCCAGGGCTCACCCTTCGCTGCTCCCGGGAGACCCCTTTGGCAACTCGGGGGCGTCCGGCGGACCAGGGGCACCTCCCGGGCGCGGTCCCCGCGCGGGGCTGGGGGCACACAGACCGAGTCTCCGCCCCCTTGTTCTCTGCGTTCGCGGCCCGGGAAGCCGTGCCGGGCACGCTCCTTGGTGGGTGGCCCGGAGTTTCGTCCTGAGCCCCCTCCCAGCAGAGTCAGCCGGTGACCCGGGGAGCGGGGGAGGGGCGTTCCGAGGCTGGAGTTTGGGGTCCCTGTCGGTGGGGCGTGGGGGCGACGCTGGTCGCTTGCAAGCACGTCCGCTTTGTTCGCCCAGCCGTGAGTCCGGGGCGCGAGGGCCGTAGACCGTGGCAGGGATCCTGCCAGGGGCGAGGGGCTGAGATGCGTCTTGGTGGGGGCGTGGGGCATGCACGGGTGCGGCCTGCCGGGGGCTCCAGAGCTGCAAGCGTGGCTGGTCCGGGCGCGGCCCAGGCGCACGCTCACCGGGGAGGGTAGGTGCGCGTGGAGCGCTCCCTGCCCTGATGGTGGAGGCCCTACTGCAGGACCTTGGAGTTGGTAACGGGAAGAAAGCTCTCAGACTCTCCCCGCTTCCCAGAGCCTTTTCCAAAAGGGCTTTCGAGGTTCCATTGGCCTAGGTAGGAACTTGGATGCAAACTGCGGACACCTCCACCTGCCCAGCCAAGCCCACCACCTCCTGGTTTCCTAGAGGTCCCACTGCAGGGAGCCAGCAGGTACCTGAGGGCACAGGCCAGCCTGCCACTCTGTAACTACATGGGAACCTCTCAGTCCCCCAGCCACACACAGTGGCGTCCCCAGGAGGAGCAGGTCCACCCACCCTGTGTGTCTGCAGTCCAAGGTGGAGGGACGAATGCCCCAGGGCTGGTGGATTTGGGTTTTGTTTTGTCATTTGTGGGAGGGATCAGATTTCTTTCTTAACACTGATAGTCTCAGTCCCCTGGGTCTTCCCAATAGCAGCTTTGTGGACATAGGAAGCCTGGAAGTTGAGAGTGAGGGCTTGGGGGTCTCAGACCTGTTTCCAGCTGTGAACTGTGGGCAGTCAGGCCCCTCTGAGCCTCAATTTCCATGTCTGTCAGTGGAGACAGCTCTGCTTCCCCTGCAGGGCTGTGGAAGCCCAAGGCATTTGGGAGTGGAGGTTAATCTCTTTTCCCTCCTCCTTTGGGAAAAAAGGAGGACTTCCCAGCAGCTTAAAAGACAGAGAAAGCAGGTTCAGTTTCTGAGCCCATCACTTACTGGCTGGGGGCTTCAGATACCTGACTCAATCAGTGCACAGGTATCTACCTGCAGGTCACGGCTCTGCGCAGTACCCTCCCTGCGGTGGGGACTTAGTGGGAAGATAGGGCCCTGTCCTCTGAGGGCTCACACTCTTGACACCAATGCCTGTTTCCTTGTCTGCAAAGTGGCCAGTGATGCCTACTTTGTGGAACCTCATGAGATCACACGTTGGTGACTATAACTGTCATTACTTATCACTTACTTTTGAAAACCTTACAAAAGTAGAGAGAGGCCGGGCGCGGTGGCTCAAGCCTGTAATCCCAGCACTTTGGGAGGCCGAGACGGGCGGATCACGAGGTCAGGAGATCGAGACCATCCCGGCTAACACGGTGAAACCCCGTCTCTACTAAAAAATACAAAAAACTAGCCGGGCGCGGTGGCGGGCGCCTGTAGTCCCAACTACTGGGGAGGCTGAGGCAGGAGAATGGCGTGAACCCGGGAGGCGGAGCTTGCAGTGAGCTGAGATCCGGCCACTGCACTCCAGCCTGGGTGGCAGAGCGAGACTCCGTCTCAAAAAAAAAAAAAAAAAAAAAAAAAAAAAAAAAAAAAAAAAAAAAAGTAGAGAGAACAGCATGACAAAGGCCCATGTGTGATATCCCAGCCCCTAGGCCCACAGCCTCCTCTCCAGACTACCACCAACCTCCCTTCATTAGTGGTTTGAACCAAATCTAGACATATTATTTCACTGATAAATAATCAGAAATATCTGTAAACTACGATTTTTATAAAACATTATTAAAACACTATTTTTGCACCTAAAGGAATTATTTCTTAATATGAAATGTAGAACACGGAGGTGCATGTGTGCACAGGTATGTGACTTTTGCCCTCGCTGAGGGCCCCACCTGGAAGCCAGGGCTGTAACCCACCCCAACTCAGTCTGCCCGAGAGACCACAGGGAGAACGAGAGGGATCCTCAGGAGGCTGAGAGTCTAGACAGGGCTACCCCAGCATCCCTGAAATGCTTTGGGGGTCCAAATCCAGAGAGGAAGGTGCTGGGGGATGGGCGGCAGGTGGCCCCTGCCTCTGCGACCATCTTGCCTTCCCTGCAGCCATTTAGTTTATGATATTCATTCATTCACTTCATTAGCTCATTCATCCATACAGTGGTGTGTGCCAAGTGCCTTCTCGATGCTCTGGGCAGGGCCCTGGGCACACAACAGGGAACAGGATTTGGGCCAAGTTTTCCAGTCGAGAATGTGCTGGAAAATAGGTCAGCAGCAGAGCACAGGGCATCAGCAATCAGCCCTCAGGGAAGCCTGGGGGCTGGGCTGAGGCACCCCAACTCCTGGCTCCCTCACTGGGATGCTGCTTCAGTGCCCACTCATCAGCCAGGGCACCAGCAACCCCTGCAGGGGGGTTGGGTCCCCCTTGATAGGGGCTGTACTGGGGTAAGGACCAGAACATTGTTGTGACCCCACACTCCGGGGTCCTTTCTGGGGCATCAGAAACACCTGCTTGCCTCTGCCCTGGCCCTGGAGACCCTGGGGGCTGCCAGCACCTGCCCCCATGCCTGCCTAGCATTGAGCCTCTGGTTCCCACCCTGGGAAAAGCAGCAGGTCTCGCCGGTGGGAAATTTTCTTCTCCCCACAAGCTTGTTGAGAGGGTGTCAGACAGGCCTGGGTGATTCCTAGCACAGCTCCTTACTAACCGTGGGCTAGTGGGCTCCTTGATTCACCCTCATTTGTTCACTGCGCACCTACTGTGTGCTCGGTCCTAGGAATGCAGCCAGGAACTAGATACAAGCTGCTTGGAGCTGATGCTTCTCGCTCTACCCAGTCCCAGCCTGCTCTGGGGCTGAGCCTGGGGGTCTGGTGCGTGGCTGACGCACAGTGTATGCGAGTATCAACTCCAGCCAAGATCAGCCTTTGTTTCCATTGAGGATTGTTTTTAAATTGAGATATTATTCACATATACAGTTCACCCTTTTGAAGTGTGCAACTCACTGTTTTAGTATATTCACAAAATTGTGAGGTCACCACCACTATCTAATTTTATAATATCTTCATTCCCCCCCCAAAAAAAAACCCATACCCATTCTCCCCTTCTCCACTGCCCCCCACCCCCGCCGCCGCCTCTGACAATCACTGATCGGATTTCTATGCACTTGCCTATTCCGGACACTTCGTAAGAACGGTGTCATGCAGTATTAGTCCTTCTGGGCCTGGCTTTCACTCAAATGAGGTGATCAGGCTCATCCACGTGGTATCCTGTGTCGGTGCTGCAGTCCTTCTTGGGCTGAATCACATTTTGTTTATCCATTGAGCCACTGACATGCATTCGATTGCTTCCACTTTGGGCTCCTGCAAATCACGCTGTGGACATGCGTGTATAGCTGACTCATCAACAACATAAGGGTTAGGGGCGCCAACCTCCCTCAAAGTCTGAAATCCACATAGAACCTTTGACTCCCCAAAAACTTAACTGCTAATAGCCTGCTGTTGACCACAGCTTTACTGATATGGTTAACGAACACGTATTTGTATGCTGTGAGTATTACACGGTAGGTTCAGTCACTAGAGGAATCACGAGCATGCCTTACAGCAGCTGTACGCTCTTCATGCCAAGATCAATCTTGCCCCTCCTGCGTGCTCAGGTCCTGTGTGTCCCTGGCATCACATTCTTCTGGCCAAAAAATTAGTGTCCTGATGGGAAAAGCTGCATCTTCCAAATTTTCCTTCCCCAAAGCCTCAACACAGGCCAAGGCACCAGAGTTTACAGAATAAAGACCAGGCCACTGCCAAAGGGAGGTGGGGAAGGATCAGACTAGATACCTGGTGGCTTCAAATGCTTACAGGACTGAATCCCATCAATGCTGACACCATTAGCTACAGATGCGTTGCTGTCTCAGGAATGTAGAAATATGAAAAGATGCTTTTTTTTTTTTTTTGAGACAGAGTCTCGTTCTGTCACCCAGGCTGGAGTGCAGTGGCATGATCTCTGCTCACTGCAAACTCCGCCTCCTAGGTTCAAGTGAGTCTCCTGCCTCAGCCTCCTGAGTAGCTGGGACTACAGGCACGCACCACCACACCGGCTAATTTTTGTATTTTTAGTAGAGATGGGGTTTTGCCATGTTGGCCCAGACTGGTCTCGAACTCCTGGCCTCAAGTGATCCACCTGCCTTGGCCTCCCAAAGTGCTGGGATTACAGGCGTGAGCCACCGCGCCGGGCCGAAAAGATGCTTCAATTATGATATTCACTGTCAATTATGATATTCATTCCACACAGGGCTGCTGTGCCGCTCCACTGGGCTAGAGCTTTGTCCCAGAAGCTGTCTGTGGTCCCTTGGGACCCCAGGATCTATAATGAGGACTGCTGGCATTCCCATGCCCCTTCTCCAGTGTAAGATGGGGAAGGGGATTGCTGTTTGGTTGAGGTCCTGCTTGGGGTCCCTGTCCCAGCACAAGCAGAGGGCACCCAGCATACATGGAGGATGGTGGGAGCAGTGCCTGCAGACTTACCTCCCACTGGACTGTGCCTTGCTGGCCTCATCGTAAAAATGCAGGTATTGGCCGGGCACGGTGGCTCACGCCTGTAATCCCAGCACTTTGGGAGGCCAAGGCAGGTAGATCACGAGATCAGGAGATCAAGACCAGCCTGGCCAACAGGATGAAACCCCGTCTCTACTAAAAATACAAAAATTAGCCAGGCATGGTGGTGCACACTTGTAATCCCAGCTACTCGGGAGGCTGAGGCAAGAAAATCGCTTGAACCCAGGAAGTGGAGTTTGCAGCGAGCAGAGATTGCGCCATTGCCCTCCAGCCTGGCGCCAGAGTGAGACTCCACCTCAAAAAAAAAAAAAAAAAAATTCAGGTAGATGCTGTCCCACTCAGCTCAAACCCTTCAGCAGCTTCTTCCAGCTCACTCGGCGTAGAAACCAAAGTCCTGACAAGGTCCACACAACCTGCACACACCCACCCTTGCCCTGCCTCACAGCCCCCAGCTGTCCTCAAATGCACTCTGCTCAGGGCCCTTATGCATGTCCCCCCAGTATCACACGGCTCCCTCCCACCTGCAGGCTTCTCCTCCAAGTCTCGGTAGAGCACCCTCCCCAGACCCTCCCTAAAATGGGAGCACAGCCCCACACTGCTCCCTGCACTGACTGCCCCTCAGAAGGGCAGGAATCATCTAGTTTGTCTAGGCCATGTCCCCAGAACGGAGGGCGATTCAGAAGTCTTGGTTGGTGAATGAATGAGAGCCTTCGTCTGGATGAGGGGCCCCGCCCAGCGAGAGGGGGGCTACAAGGGGAGACTCCACCTCTGTCCCACCTTCCTTCAGAGATCCACTTCCCCCGGGGTCAGGACCCAGGGAACCTAAGCCAGCAAGTGAGGGACTTTCTGCTCCCTCTGCTGGGCCCTGAACCAGGATCCCTGTCTCCCTTCCCCACGCCATGATCAGGAACAGGCTGACAGGGGATGGCTGAGAGCTCCAGCTGCGTCTGTGGCCAGCCCTGTGCTGCATGCTGGGGACAGATGCTGAGCTACTCTGTGCCTCAGCTTCTTCCTCTCAAGTACAAATCTCAGAGTCTTCCCCATGTAGCTGGGAGTTAGGGTGAGGTGAGAATGGAGTTAGTCAATAAACACAGAATGCTGGGACTGTCCTAGAAAACCATAAGCCACTGCCTTTTTTTTTTTTTTTTTTTTTTAAGGCAGGGTTTTGCTCTGTTGCTCAGGCTGGAATGCAGTGGCACGATCATAGCTCACTGCATTCTTGACCTCCTGGGTTTCAGGCGGTCCTCCTGCCTCAGCCTCCCGAGTAGCCGCCACACAGGTGTGTACCACCACACCCAGCAGTCATTATTAACCCAGAACCACCTGCCCCACCCTGCTTCTAAGGGTGCTGTCCCCACAGAGATTCTCTGCAGAACTGCTCTTGCCCCAGGTTTCCTTGATATCAGGGGGCTGCCAGAGAGGAGGGGATGGGAGGCCAGGGTGGATGATCGCTTGAACCCAGGAGTTCGAGATCAGCCTGGGCAATACGGCAAGACCCTGTCTCTACCAGAAAAAATTTTAATTAGCCAGGAGTGGTGGTCCTAGCTACTCAGAAGGCTGAGGTGGGAGGATCGCTTGAGCCGAAGAAGTTGAGGCTGCAGTGAGCTATGGTTTTACCACTGCACTCCAGCCTGGGCAACAGGGAGACCTTGTCTCTTAAAAAAGAGAGAGAGAGAGGCCAGGCGCGGTAGCTCAAGCCTATAATGCCAGCACTTTGGGAGGTTGAGGCAGGCAGATCACCTGAGGTCAGGAGTTTGAGACTAGCCTGACCAACATGGAGAAACCCCATCTCTACTAAAAATACAGAATTCGCTGGGCATGGTGGTGCATGCCTATAATCCCAGCTTCTCGGGAGGCTGAGGCAGGAGAATCGCTTGAACCCAGGAGGCAGAGGTTTCGGTGAGCCGAGATCGCACCATTGCACTCCAGCCTGGACAAGAACAAAAATCCATCTCAAAAAAAAGAAAGAAAGAAAAAATAGGAGGGGGTGCCCCTCAGGACAGAAGGAGGGGCAGGGAGGGACAGAGGTGGAGCTGAGGGCTATTCCCCAGAGTCCTGCTCTGGGGTGAGGGTGCCCATGGGGGACATGCCTGGCCTATAAACCTGGGGAGGTAAGAGCCCCTGTAGCCTCCTCAGCTGGGGATCCTGAGAGCAGGGCCTCCTGGCCAGTGACTTACCCTGCACCTCGGTTCCCCACTCGTACCTGCTCTCAGGGCTCTGGATCAGCTGTGCCAGAGGGACAGCCCCTGCTCTGTCCTGGACCTGGCAGGTCTGAGGCCCCTGCTGCACCCTCAGGGCCAGCTGCAGCACCCTCCTGAGACTCAAGGCTGGGACAGAGCTACGCCCTCTGCAGCCATGGCCACCACTCTGAGTTGTGTGGAAGTGTTTTGGAACGGTGACCACAGCACCGTCCAGCGGGACATGAGCACACTGTGGGCAGGGACCTGGGGCTGCGGGCTACACTGTTTCTCCTTGAGGAAGGGCCCAAGGGCAGGCTGGGTCTCCCTCCCCTGGGCGCCCCCTCAGCGCTACGGACAGTGGTCAAGCAGCCTTCTTCCTGCTGATGTCCGGGAGGTCCCCCTGCTCACAGCCTTAGAACAGAGTCCACATCTCATCCCCTGTCCCCTGTGCCCTCTGGGCAGGCAGGTATCCCTGCTGGACTTGGGGGTGGGCCAAAACACCAGTAACTTGACCCTTTAGGATGCTCAGAAACCTCATTCCAGATGCCAGTGGAGAGGTAGAAACCAGATTCTGCGAGCCCCGTCCAGCCTGCCCAACCCCCAGGCCTGAAATGGGCCATGCGATGACACAGCACTCGGCTCCTCAGACAGGAGGCAGGTGGGCCACCGTCAGGCCACAGGGCTGCTGCCCAGGCAGAGCCTAACACTCGGCTCGCTGCCAGGTCACCTGCCTACAGCCACACTGCCAAGTTCTTAAGCCAATGGGGACCTCCCAGCCCTGCACTGGTGCTCCTCACTCAGGAGGCCGGGCACCTGCGGGCCTGCAGCTCCATTGGCTCCGCTGGGGAGAGGTGGGGGTGCGCTAGGACGGACGCTGCAGACCCACCAGGCTCACCTGGCAGTATCTAGGCTGCCAGCTAGTGCCATGGGGGAGGACAGGCCCACCCCTCCCAGGCAGCTGTTGGCACCGAATCCCAGCTGCTCCCCTCGGCTTCAAGCATATCCAGCTACGATCAGTGCTCACCACTGGGGGCTGCCAAAAATACCTCACAGGGTCCTCAGGGTGCTCCTGGCAGAAGCAGGAGGGCACCTGTCCATCTGACAAGCGTGTGCTGAGCACCCACTCAGGGGGGAAGTGCTGGTGTCCCCAGAAGGCCCCTGCCACGCAGGGTCCAGGAAGCAGCTGAGGGAAGGAGGGCCATCTGGAAACAGGTTCCTGCAGGGGCAATGGGTGGGGGCAAAAAGCAAGTGCTTTGTCTCTTCCCTAAGAGATGGACCTGCAGGGCCTAAGGCCAAAGGGGAGCATGCCCCCAGGGACAGGCCTGACTCTGGCTAACAGGACTCTCTGGCTGCCTGTGGCAAGTGAGGTGGCTGCTAGAATGATGTGGCCCTGGATGAGAGGGTGAGCAGCTGGGGAGGGCTGAGGGGATCTGTGGAGGGATGGACGTAAGAGTTGCCAATGTCTCTAGCTTTGGGTCAGCAGCCAAGGGGCCTCCTGCTCTCGTCTGACAAAATAATTGTTAAGTATAAAAAAGAAACAGTTGGGCCAGGCGCGGTGGCTCACGCCTATAATCCCAGCACTTTGGGAGGCCAAGGCGGGTGGATCACGAGTAAAAAAAAAAAAAAAAAAAAAAAAATAGCTGGGTATGGTGGCGCGCACCTGTAGTCTCAGCTATTCAGGAGGCTGAGGCAGGAGAATTGCTTGAACCTGTGAGGTGGAGATTGCGGTGAGCCGAGATCATGCCACTGCACTCCAGCCTGGTGACAGAGCAAGACTCTGTCTTAAAACAAACAAACAAACAAAAAGGAACAGTTACGTTTGTGAAAAAATGAGGCCAGGCTCCGTGGCTCACACCTTGTAATCCTAGCACTTCGGGAGGCCAAGGCAGATGGGTCACCTGAGGTCAGAAGTCCAGCCTGGCCAATATGGTGAAACCCCGTCTCTACTAAAAATACAAAAATTAGCCAGGCATGGTGGTGCATGCCTGTAATCCCATCTACTCAGGGGGATGAGGCAGGAGAATCGCTCAAACCCAGGGGGCAGAGGTTGCAGTGAGCTGAGACTGAGCCACTGCACTCCAGCCTGGGTGACAGAGAGACTCCATCTCAAAAAAAAAAAAAAAAAAAAAAAAAAAAGGAAAAAACCTGGAAGAATATTTGCTCAACTGTGAGGCGTGGTTGGTGGCTAAGTGATCACAGAATGGCAGGCCTGCCTATTCCTCCTGGTTTCTAACTTTCATTTAATGAGAATGTGTTATTCTGAACTCAAATACAACATTGGTTTTTAAAAGGACAGTGGAGAGGGGCTGTTCTGGTTTGAAGGGGACCAAGAGGCTAGGCATGGAAACTCACGGATGATCCTTCAGGGGACCCTGGGCTGAGCCAGAACTCAGAGGCCAGGACAGCACTGGGATGAGCCACGCGGGCCCTGGTGGAACTTCCAGGCCTGCATGGTGCTGCTTTCACGGGTGCTTGAGTACCAAGGGTGATCTGGATCTCAGAGTCCTTGTTCACTAGGGGAGGCCGGGCCCAAGGGGAAGGGGCAGCCTCCTTGAAGCCCCCCAACCCCTTGTCTGGGGTCCAGGCATGAGGTCACAAGCCCAGCCATCCCATCACCTGCTGGTCACTGCCCAGAGTTTCAAAGGACTGGATGTGCCAAGTCCTCACACCCAGCCCCGCGTTCTAGAGGGATGTGGGAGCCCTGTGGGTCTCAAGGTAACACCCTGTGTCTTTGGATGCAGAGATCGTTAAGGAGGCTGAGGTGCTGCAGGCTGCGCTGGGCGTCCCAGCCCACGGGACAGGGGACAATGGCCACACGCCTGTGGAGGAGGAGGTGGGGGGCATCCCAATACCAGCACCGGGGCTCCTGCAGGTCACGGAGAGGAGGCGTAAGTACTGCTCCCTGCCCAGTGCACTCTATGAGGACCCCGTGAGCTCCCCCAGGAGACAAGGCAGCAGGGTCCACCTCCTGTCCAAACACTCCTGGGGGCTCTGGGTCCAGCGCTGTACGCTAGACTCTTGCAGCTTTGGTTCTCTGGGCCTCAGCTGCACCATCTGTCAAGTGAAAGCCTTCTAGTCATGAGTATACGCAACACCCATCAGATCCTGATGGTGCTGGGCTTTGCAGGAAGCTGTGGTTCACCCACGGCCTTGTGGGAGGACACAGCGCACACTCTCCTAGACCCCCAGGGCTCTAAGCAGGGAGGGCCTGAGGGCTGACCGTACCCTCTCTGCCCTCAGAGCCTCTGAGCAGTGTCTCCTCTCTGGAGGTCCACTTCGACCTCCTGGACCTCACGGAGCTGACCGACATGTCCGACCAGGAGCTGGCCGAGGTCTTTGCTGACTCAGACGACGAGAACCTCCACACCGAGTCCCCAGCAGGTGAGGCCGGCATCGGGGCTGGGAGGGGTGCGCGGTGAGCTGAGGCCCCTGGGAAGTCCTGGGAGGGGTGCGCGGTGGGCTGAGGCCCCTGGGAAGTCCTGGGAGGGGTGCGCGGTGGGCTGAGGCCCCTGGGAAGTCCTGGGAGGGGTGCGCGGTGGGCTGAGGCCCCTGGGAAGTCCTGGGAGGTGTGCGTGTATTTTAGCAAGAATCCGTCACCACTTCATTTCACCACGCTGCTATTTGCCCAACTTGAAGCAATTTCCCCATCACAGCTGCTTAAAACTTCACTTTTCAAGTGAACGACAGAAGGCTAAAGCCACTGTCCCCTCAAAAGCAGAATTTAATGAACGTGAATTTTCATCATAAATTGGGCCAAGAATGAAAGGTGGGGGTGATCACCAGCCCAGGCCCGTCCTCAGCTCACTTAACTTCCTCTGATTCCCATGGAGTGTTGCCATTGGCCTGAAGGCAGCTCCGGTGTCTCACTCTGCCTGCGAGCAGGGCCCCCGGCACGGCCACGTGCTCAGCTCCGGTGTCCTCACTCTGCCTGCGAGCAGGGCCCCCGGCACGGCCACGTGCTCAGCTCCGGTGTCCTCACTCTGCCTGCGAGCAGGGCCCCCGGCACGGCCACGTGCTCAGCTCCGGTGTCCTCACTCTGCCTGCGAGCAGGGCCCCCGGCACGGCCACGTGCTCAGCTCCGGTGTCCTCACTCTGCCTGCGAGCAGGGCTCCCGGCACGGCCATGTGCTCAGCTCCGGTGTCCTCACTCTGCCTGCGAGCACAGCCCCCGGCACGGCCACGTGCTCAGCATGACCAGAGCACAGGACTCACCACTGAGGCTGTGACAGCGTGTCCTTAGTCTCTTCTAACAATGGCCAGTGAAGGACACTGACGTGACCTGTGTGAACTTCAGTGATAACTGTGAGAGCATCAAGGCCGAGCCTTCCCTGCGTGGGACAGTTTGGCCCGGCCTCTGCTTCCCCACCCCCCAGGCCACTCAGGACCTCATTAAAAGGACCAGCCCCACTGTGAATCCTGCCAGCGGCCAGCTGCTCCCCTGGTTCCTGGAGGTGTCAGGAAGGGGTGTCGGCCTGTGTGTCCTGGGCTGCTGCAGCCCCAGGTGTCTGGGAGGGAATGGGGCCTGGTGAGTCAGCCCCCAGCTCACCTCCAGGACACGGCCATTGCCTGACCCTGGCCAGTTCCCACCATCTCCATGTTGGTGGCAACTCTTCCCATCCAGCCCATGAGCCCAGGCATGTGCTACTGTGGCTGGGGAGGTGGAGTGAGGGGCTCAGACTCCAGCCCACCGGAATCCCCAGCCCCACAGAGCCTGCACCACGGAGACACAAGGCCCATGATGGGGCAGAGGCTCCAAGAGGCCTGCAGGGCTCACGGGAGTGGCTGGCTGAGCTGGGACACCTGCCAGGGGGTGGTTTGGGGAGGCCCCACCAGGGTCACTTGACCACGCGGGAGAGGCTCAGCCTGGGCTGTAGTGACTCTGGGGAGCAGTGCCCAGGCGCCACCCAGACCACAATGCCCACCACTCCGGTGGGGCCAGTGTGTGGTGGGGGCCTCCTGTTAGAGGTAGATGTGTGCATGCCAGGCGCAGGGGCCGGTGCAGAGCATTGGCAGCAGTGGCCCAGGAGGCCAGCGGGACCTGAAGCCCTCCTGCATTCACCCAGGCCTCTCGGCCACGCTGAGTTGCCCTGCCCGCACCCCCCTAGGTTTGCACCCGCTGCCCCGGGCTGGCTGCCTGCGCTCCCCTTCCTGGACGAGGACAAGGGCTGAGCAGAACCGCGAGAAGCAGCCCCTAGGTGACCCTGAGCGGCAGGCCACAGTCCTGGACACGTTTCTCACTGTGGAGAGGCCCCAGGAGGACTAAGCCATCTCCGCCTGCCCTCCAGCTCCTGCAGGGCTGGAGTCAGAACATCACGATGGCAGATCTGGGCAGTCCTGACCCAGCAGACACACTTCGCACCCCCACGAGGCTCCAGCCGTCACCTCCTGACACACACCCTGGGGGCAGCCCCCTGCCAGCCCCAAGGCCTGCCTTGTCTGTTGGGCACAGGTCTTAGCCTCACGTGGAGACCAGCCGGCTTTCCTGGGGGACACATGGGACCCCTGGATGCCTCTGGGAGACCCAGCACAAGCACAGCCCAGTGGCCTTACGTCCAGCTTGTTCCTGGGCCCTGAGTCAGGAAGACGCCACAGAGTCACTGCCGGAAACGTGGTGAGGAGTGGAGTGGCCCATGGCGACCCTGGGGTGAGGGGGACCCAGGCCTGTGACAGCCACTCCAGGAACTCCGGGGGCTGCTCCAACCTCCGCGCTTACCTGTGTTACCAAGCTCAGAAGCCAGAGGCAGGTTTGGTAGTGGCTAATGGGACAATGTGCTGTCCAGCAAAGCACATGGAGGAGCGGCCCCAAAATTCCCACCTTGATTTCCATCCTGCCCCTTCTTCTACTCCACGAGGCACTGTCTCACTAGGGTCCCCTCCCCAAGGCTCAGCTCTAAGACCTGCACCTGCTTCTCTTGGTCCCTGCGTGACAGGCAAGTCCATTCCCTCCTTAGCTCAGAACACCAAATATCACCAGACTGCCTCGGAAACTTGGTGACACCTCCTGGAATGCTCTCGGGGAGGGGTTCACCGTTTCCCTGTCCTGCACCCACTATGAGGCCACATCCTCGTTTCTGCTCACATCCCGTTGCCCGGTTACACGGCCTGCCCACAGCCCTTAAACTTGCTGGGCAGGTTTGGGGCCCATGGGACCCGTGGGTCTGTGTCCGGCAGCAGCAGAGGAGGCTGACAGGCCCTGCTCCCTCTGCTCTGGGGTGTCTGGGGGCCCAGCTCATGCCCTCCCAATGCTTATATGCTGAAGCTCACAGAATGGGCTTCCCGCCTGACAGCAAGTCAAAGAATGAGTTTAATACGAAAGTGTAAGCTTACTTTCCATCCGCAAGCCAACCTGCCCCAGCCCCATTTCCCATGAGCACACTTCTGGGGAAGGAAAACAGGCTCCTGGCCTTCACTGTCAGTAGAGCTTTGGAGATGCCCCAGGCATGCCTTGAGCTCCTTCTGTGTACGGCACTTTAGAGGCGGCACCTGCTCCCACTTCTGAGCCACCCGCTGCCTCTCAGCACTGCTGGTAAACCCAGTTCCTGCCTCGGCCAGGTCTCCTTCCCTGGTTTCCAGTCACAGAGAGCCAGGCAGCTTTCTCTTTCAGTCCCATAAAGGCAGCCTGTGTCCCTGGCCACACCTCCACCCGCCAGGTCTTCCTCCCCGTCTTCCATCCTTCCTGCTGAGCTTCCACAGAGCTCGTTTGCAAACAGTGGGATTAAAGCATCACTGCGCATTCAAAGGCCTGGTTGCAGTCTCTTCCTTTCCAACACCAGAGTGCGTGAGGTGCCTGCTGAGGGGTGTGGGCTGAGCTGTCCTGGGCTCCATGCCCTGATCATTCTCCAGCTGCAGCAGCCCAAGGGCTCTGCTGTGCTCACTTGGGTCCCATTTGGGGGATGAGTGTCCTGGATTTCTAGTCCCAAAGTTACACAACAGAAGGAATCATTAAGGAAGTGAAAGTCCTGCCCCACGTGTTCGTAAAGGTGGCCCAGGCCAGGGGAGGGAGTCACTCCCCAGCAAAGGAGTCGCTCTCAACACATTCCTGTCCCAGACGCCACTGGCACTGGTCATGCGGAGGCACCAGATGAGGCCTAAACTCCTGTCCACTGTCACTACTCATGAAATGAGATAGCCACGGAGCCTGGCCAGGGCTGACCTCCCTTCTGCCAGACCCATGGGTCTCTGTGTTTCCGTGCTGGGCTCTGAGGGGAGAAGCCTGGGGCCTCCCATACATGAACATTCTCAGTCAGGTGTCCTACGACCATGGACCCAGAAAACGGCCTCCGTCTGATGTACCTTCTGGAAAGGGTGCACAGCTACCGGCAGCTACACGCAATCCACCCCATTCCACCTTCCCTTCTGGCAGAGGGAGGGAGGCAGGCAGGCTGAGAAATACAGGGGCTGAAGGCTCGTGTCCCCGCAGGGTGCACAGACCACCACAGCACAGACAGCAGCACCCGCAGGTGTCACTCTGGCCGATGGAGCTTCTCAGCAAAGATGCAGCTGAGCTACCATCGACAGACTGATGAGGCAAACTGCAGGTCACGCCGAGGACGGGGGAAAAGGCCGTGGAAAATGGTGTCTGATTCAGGGGGTGAGACGACTCCTGATTGACATAAGGAACAGCTTGTGAAGGACACATGCAGGAAGGCTGAGGGGAAGGCGCGTGACAGCCCTGAAGAGGTGAGGGTGAAGGCAGGCGCCGAGCAGACAGGTCTGGAGGGAACAGCCCGGTAGGGGAGGCACAAGGATCCCACACCCAGATCATCGTGAAGGACCCCAGACACGTGCAGCCGGCTGGGAGGTGACGAAACGGACACCCAGGTTCTCCCAGGGGTGTTGGAGGGAACCACAGTGGGGCCGGAGCCATGAGCCCATGACCACCGTGCATCCCGGAGGCCACCAGATGCCACGATGTCAGCGGGGCAGGGTGGGGTTGAGGAAGCACCCCCACCTCCATTTGAGGGACCTGAGACCAGGCCCCAACCGGACCCCAAGTGGCTCAGCTACTCTGGGTCTGGTGGAGGCCATGATGAAGGTTGAGTGCTGGAGAGTTGTTGAGTCCGATGATATGCATTTTACAAACGGCAAAAGTTGAACGTGTTCACCCCGTTGGAAATTATATTTTTGAGGCTCTAAGGCCAACGTAACAAGCAATTTATAAAATGTACTACAAAACCCCAGTGTCTGATCTGGCCTAGGTCGAGAGAGAGGCTGAGAACAAATAGTGCCCAGGGCAGCAAGCAGGGCCTCCTCCTCCAGCTGTTCACCCAGGACATCTGCAAAAGGGCATCCCCCAGGTCCCATCCCAGGTGACCCACAAGCAGGGCCTCCTCCTATGACCGCTCACCCAGGACATCTGCAAATGGGCATCCCCCAGGTCCCATCCCAGGTGACCTAGACACGCATCCCCCCCACCCCAAGGCATGGTTGAGGCTGACACTGCTGCTGACCCCAGTGAATCCCGGAGGTAGGTCACGTACTGGAGACAGCGCAAGGGGCATCCTCACCGAGTCCCACACACCCCAGGTAAGAAAAAGCAAAGCCTCCCTCAGTTCAAGGCACCAAAGGGCCTGGAGCTCAGAGCCCAGAAGGGGCCTCCCTAACAAAAATTAGGAGCTACCCAACCCCAGGAAAAGGGTTCATGAACAGGCACCAGGGTCAGAGGCAGCCGCGTGCTGAGGCTTCAGGACCACGGCCTCTCCACAAACACCCCTGAGCCGGCTGGGGCCCTGCAGAGCTTCCCTCTCCAGGACTCCAACAAAAAGGGATCACAGGAACCGAACCGATGACCCAGATACATCCTGCAGTGAGAGCACCTCCACCCAAGGACAGGGGCCAGGTTTTTTAAGCAACTCAAGTCCCTCATACTCGGAGCAGTGCTGCCACGGAGCCAAGGTGCAGGCGGGGGTGGGGGGTGCCCGGATGAGGAACCCAGGTTTGAGGCCCCACAGCTCCTCCTCCCCCCTCAGCCACGCACCTGTGGGTGGTGTGGACTTTCCTTTTTAATCCTTTTTAAGGACAGATCAACAGATCAGCTTCCACCAATCCAAACAGCTGCTTTAGAAACCTGACTCACCCTTGATACCTGGCTGACGCTCTCCTTTTCTGAATTCCACCAAACTGTGAGGGTTTCTGTGCTGGGCCCAGGCTCCGAGTGACTTTATGGCCACATCAACACGCCTCCACGGAAGGTGCCCCACCAAGTCCCTCTTGAAGCTACACTCATGCCAGCCTCAGCACCACAGGGGCCAGAGCCCTGGGGCCTCTCCCATCTAACCCTGGACCCGACTGTCCTCCAGCAGCAGGACCCAGGGACTCAGGGTACCCCCTCTGTCCACTCCCACTCCCTGCATGTGGGCTCAGAGCACCCTGATCTAAAACACCCGTTCACAGTTGTCACATTTTAATTTGTTTTGGGTGAGAGTCCACAGCTGCTTTGCAAAGGCCCCAGGTAAGTGGCAGTCACCTGAATTCCACCCAGCAGCAGGTGCAGGCACCGCCACAGGCTATGCAGAGCTCCCCTGCACAAGCTGCTCCATGTCCTCCTCCTCCTGTCCCCGGTTCCAACCCTTCAGCCCCTCGGGTAGGGACGTGTCCTCCTCCAGGCTGCCCATGCCTTCTACAAACTCCTCATACGTAGACTTCTCCGCAAAGGGCCGAGGGCCCAGCAGCTCCACCATGTCTGCCTTCTCCAGCACTTCCTTCTCCAGGAGCTGCTGGCCCACCTGGAAACAACGGCCCACCTGTCAGACAGCTCTGAGGACATGCTCACAGACCAAACCTAAGCAAGCTCGAGGATGGGTGTGGCCTTCGGGTGTGGCCTGACCGTGACCCAACATGGGACCCACGACCGTCTGGGCAGAAGCCACACTCACCTTCTCCACATGCTCCCGGCACTGTGTCAGCAGGTCCAGGGTGCGCTTGTAGGCACCGGATGAGGTACTGCGCTGATGAGGCACCGGACCTCCTCGTCAATGAGCTGGGCGGTTGCCTCACTGTACGGCTTCTCCACTGGGGCCTCGCCTTGTCGGGGAAAGTCGAAGGACACCTAGCCCAGCTTCTCACTCATCCCAAACTGCACAATCTGCAAGTGCGGAACCCAGGATGAGCCTGCGCCCAACACAGCCTCCTGCAGCCCGCGCTGGGGGACGCCCACCCTTACCTGGGCATACGCACTGTGGGTGACCTTCCTCAGGTCGTCCTGAGCCCCCGTAGTGATCTGCCCAAAGCACAGCTGCTCGGCCACCCGGTCCCCGAGCATCGTGCACATGCGGTCGAAGAGCTGCTCCCGGGTATAGAGGTGCTGCTCCCGGGGCAGGTACTGTGCATAGCCGAGGCCCTTGCCCCGGGGGATGATGGACACCTGAGGACAGGACACATGCCCTCGTCACCCCAAACACTGTCCCCGCTTCCTCCAGGAGCCACCCTGGAGCGGCCAGGCCACCCGACCCTAGCTCTGACCACAGGTCCTTCTACTGGAACGTGAGAGAAGAGAGCCTGACCCAGGCCCCCCGTACACCATGGGGATGCCCCGAGAAGTGCACCCGCCTTTGGGGGCTTCACATGGAAACCACCTCTGCTCTGCCTGCCCTGCAGAGGCTCTGGAGGGGCCAATGGTGGAACCCAGAGCTCAGGAGTGAGGTGGGTTTAACACTGAGGCTGCCCCCTGGAGTCGCATGGCCGAGGCCCCATTTGGAACCCAGTGCTCTTCCTTCCCACCCCAAAGGGTTCTTCTGACAAATTCTAGAGCAGTATATTCCTTAAAAAGTTAAAGGGCCAACCCTTGAATGTCCCATGCCCACATGACCACAGGTTGGCACAGACATTCCAGGCCCCAGCCTGCCGGGCAGACTCACTCAGGGTGGGAAGACCAACCTTCAGCAGGGGGTCCACGTGCTCCAGGAACCAGGCCACCACCGCGTGTCCGGCCTCGTGGTAGGCCCCACAGTTGTCTTTTCACTAGGCTGCAGGACCTGGGTCTTCTTCTCAAGACCTACACATCACATTCCCAGGGGAGTGAGGCAGGGCAGGAGTAGGTGGCTGGAAATGAGGTCCCTCCCTCTGCGCCCAGCCGTGTCTGCAGCTACACCTGATCCCCAGGCTTGTCTATACCAGACAGCAGAGGCCAAGCCCCAGCTCCATGCTGACTTCTGCTTTGCAGTGAAACCCACATCCCACACACCTCACACGAAGCCTTAAAACAGGCCCGTTTGAAGCCAATGGGAACAGCTGCATGTGAAACACAGAAAGGCACCATATCCTCTGGTTTGACTAAAAATGACAGCACAGCATGACAGGACAGAGAGGGATGATTTCAGTGCCCTAACAGCCCAGTGTACGGGCAGGTAACAGGACAAAGGAAAAGCACAGATGGCACAGCCAGCCCTCCTCAAACCCCTCTAATCACAGCAGGACAGCCCTCAGGAGGCTTTGGTGGCAGCACACGGTGACCACACCTGGAATCCCAGAACTTTGGAGGCCAAGGTTGGAGAAACACTTGAACTCAGGAGATTGAGACCAGCCTGGGCGGCAGAGCAAGACCCCATCTCTATAAAAAAATTTTTTTAATTTTTTTTTTTTTTTGAGATGGAGTCTCGCTCTGCCGCCCAGGCTGGAGTGCAGTGGCCGGATCTCAGCTCACTGCAAGCTCCGCCTCCCGGGTTCAGGCCATTCTCCTGCCTCAGCCTCCCGAGTAGCTGGGACTACAGGCGCCCGCCACCTCGCCCGGCTAATTTTTTTGTATTTTTTAGTAGAGACGGGGTTTCACCGTGTTAGCCAGGATGGTCTCGATCTCCTGACCTCGTGATCCGCCTGTCTCGGCCTCCCAAAGTGCTGGGATTACAGGCTTAAGCCACCGCGCCCGGCCAATTTTTTTTTTTTTTTTTTTTTTTTTTGATGTGGAGTCTTGCTCTGTGCCCCAGGCTGGAGTGCAGTGGCGCGATCTCGGCTCACTGCAAGCTCCGCTCCCCCGGGTTCACGCCATTCTCCTGCCTCAGCCTCCCGAGTAGCTGAGACTACAGGCGCCTGCCACCTCGCCCGGCTAATTTTCTTGTATTTTTAGTAGAGACGGGGTTTCACCGTGTTAGCCAGGATGGTCTCGATCTCCTGACCTCATGATCCGCCCGTCTCGGCCTCCCAAAGTGCTGGGATTACAGGCTTGAGCCACCGCGCCCGGCCCCAATTTTTTTAAGTTAAATAAAAATAAGCAGCTTTGGCCGGGCGCGGTGGCTCACGCCTGCAATCCCAACATTTTGAGAGGCCGAGGCAGGCAAATCACAAGGTCAGGAGTTCGAGACCATCCTGGCTAACACAGTGAAACCCCATCTCTACTAAAAATACAAAAAACTAGCTGGACGTGGTGGTGCGTGCCTGTAGTCCCAGCTACTTGGGGGGCTGAGGCAACAGAATTGCTTGAGCCCAGGAGGCGGAGCTTGCGGTGAGTCGAGATCGCACCACTGCACTCCAGCCTGGGAGACAGCGCAAGATCCCAACACTCCACTTAAAAAAAAAAAAAAAAAAAAAAAGGCCGGGCGCGGTGGCTCAAGCCTGTAATCCCAGCACTTTGGGAGGCCGAGATGGGCGGATCACGAGGTCAGGAGATCGAGACCATCCTGGCTAACACGGTGAAACCCCGTCTCTAATAAAAAATACAAAAAAAAAAAAAAAACTAGCCGGGCGAGGTGGCGGGTGCCTGTAGTCCCAGCTACTCGGGAGGCTGAGGCAGGAGAATGGCGTGAACCCGGGAGGCGGAGCTTGCAGTGAGCCGAGATCTGGCCATTGCACTCCAGCCTGGGTGACACAGCAAGACTCCGTCTCAAAAAAAAAAAAAAAAAAAAAAAAAAAAAAAAAGGCAGCAGCTTTAGTGTTTGCTTTGAGATACTCAGTATCATAAGTACTTTATGTATACATTATGCTTCGATAAATGGTTACATAAAGAAGCAGCAGCTAGAACACTCTTCCACCTGACCAATGTCAGCTCTCACAGCTTGGGGTGGACCATGAAGGATGGCTACTGGCCACTTCCCTATTCTCCACCCTCAGAACTGCACCAGGGAGAGCCAGGCCAAGCAAGGCCGTGTTGGCACTGCCTGGTCTGGCAGCCTCCGGAGACCCTTCCTCACAGCTGACTCCAGTTCCCAAGCTGGCCTAGCTGCAGGAGGCTGTGACCCAGCCCACTCTACAGTCTGCTGAGCTGAAGAGAGAGATGGATACCACTCCCCACCAAGCTGAAGAAAATGCACCGTAAGCCTGGGCACAGTGGCTCACACCTATAATCCCAACACTTTGGGAGGTCGAGGCGGGCAGATCACCTGAGGTCAGGAGTTCCAGACGAGCCTGACCAAAATGGTGAAACTCCATCTCTACTAAAAATACAAAAATTAGCCAGGTGTGGTGCTACATGACTGTAATCCCAGCTACTCAGGATGAGGCAGGAGAATCACTTGAACCCGGGAGGCAGAGGTTGCAGTGAGCCGAGATCATGCCACTGCACTCCAGCCTGGGCAACAAGAGTTAAACTCCGTCTCAAAAAAAAAAAAAAAAAAAAAAGAAATCCACTTTGTTCACTCCTCTCACAACAGTACTGTCCTGAGGAGGCTCAGGAAGGTCCCTACAGCTTCCAGGAGGCTTTTCCCAGGAAATCTCATCCTTTCCCTTCAGGGAAGAAAGCTTCTTTGCCCTCCACAGTAGGCATTCAAACCTGGTTCTAATATGCTTCCTTGGGCCTCTGATGGCCTGGAAGGCCTATCCCTTTCAATTTCTAAATGTTGCTCCCAGAAGGGACATGAAAGCTATTGGTAGATCCCAAGTCCCATATGTTGGTTTAGAAAATTGGTTCCTGTCTGCAGAATTGACTTTTTTTTTTTTGTGAGACAGAGTCTTGCTCTGTCACCCAGATTGGAGTGCAGTGGCGCGATCTCGGCTCACCACAACCTCTGCCTCCCGGGTTCATGAGGTTCTCCTGCCTCAGCCTCCTGAGTAGCTGGGACTACAGGCATGTGCCACCATGCCCGGCTAATTTTTGTATTTAAAAATCAAGATAGGGTATCGCCATGCTGGCCAGGCTGGCCTCAAACTCCTGACCTCAAGTGATCCACCTGCCTCGGCCCCCCAAAGTGCTGGCATTACAGGTGTGAGCCACTATGCCCGGCCGGCTTGCAGAATTCAAACTGGGGCCAGAGGGTGAGCCTGCCAGGCCCAGAGCTGCAAACACCCCTCCCTCCCCAAGGGCCCCCAGCTCACCTCCGAGGACCCTCTCGATGGCCTGCTGAAAGTGTTTCTCCTCAACAGAAGGACTCAGATGCCGGGCAGCAATCAGGGCTGCTTCATTGCAAACATTCGAAATATCAGCACCTGACCCAGGAACGGAGAAACAGCCAATAGTCAGTGCTGCTTCTGGCCGCTGGAGCTTGACCCAGATCAGTTTTGTTAAGGAACATCTCCAGCAGAGAGAACAAGACTGAAATTCAGTAGAGAACTTAAAAGTAATGGGAGCTGTCCACCAGTCACCATTATTTAGCCACATTTTTTGTCAACCTTTATTAAGGTATAATTTATAAGCCATAAAATCCACCCATTTTACACGTACACATCAATGATTTTTTAATAAACTGATCGCGTAGTGCGACGATTGCCATAATCTAGTTTTAGGACATTTCCATCATCTCTGTAAGGTACCCTGTGCTATTTATAGTTAATTCCCATTTCCACCTCTGGCAACCACTCACCTCATGTCTGTCCCTACAGATTTGCTATTCTATACATGTTTATTATTATTCTGCACATTTCACATAAATGGAACCATATGTTATGCGGCCTTTTGTGTCTGGCTTCTTGCATTTAGAACAGTATTTTCTAGGTTCACCCATGTTGTGGCATGCATTGATACTTTATTCCTTTTTATAGCTGAATTTGACTACAGTATATGCCACTTCGGCCATTCACCTGCTGATGGACACTAGGGATGCTTCCATTGGAGCAAAACAGACTCATCCCTGCTGAGGGGCAGTCAGAGTCATCCCTGAGTTATCTCTGCTGAATCATCCCTGCTGAGGGACAGCGCTGTCACCTCTGCTGAGTCATCCCTGTTGAGGGGCAGTGCTGAGTCATCCCTGTTGGGCAGTGCTGAGTCATCCCTGCTGAGTCATCCCTGCTGAGGGGCAGTGCTGAGTCATCCCTGCTGAGTCATCCCTGCTGAGGGGCAGTGCTGAGTCATCCCTGCTGAGTCATCCCTGTTGAGGGGCAGTGCTGAGTCATCCCTGCTGAGTCATCCCTGTTGGGCAGTGCTGAGTCATCCCTGCTGAGTCATCCCTGTTGAGGGGCAGTGCTGAGCCATCCCTGCTGAGTCATCCTTGCTGAGGGGCAGTGCTGAGTCATCCCTGCTGAGGCACAGTGCTGTCATCTCTGCTGAGTCATCCCTGCTGAGTCATCTCTCCAGAGGGGCAGTCAGCATCATCCCCGAGTTCTCTGCTGAATCATCCCTGCTGAGTCATCCCTGTTGAGGGGCAATGCTAAGTCATCCTTGCTGAGTCATCCCTGTTGAGGAGCAGTGCTGAGTCATCCCTGCTGAGTCATCCATGTTGAGGGGCAGTAATGAGCCATCCCTGCTGAGTCATCCTTGCTGAGTCATCTCTGCTGAGTCATCCCTATTGAGGGGCAGTGCTGAGTCATCCCTGTTGAGTCATCCCTGCTGAGTCACCTTTGTTAAGGGGTAGTGCTTAGTAATCCCTGCTGAGGGGCAGTCAGAGTCATCAGGCATCCCCGCTGAGGGGTAGTGCTGATTCATCCCTGCTGTGTCATCCCCTCTAGGGGCACAAGAAAGCAGTCTTGGTAACATTCCAGCATTTTATCTTTGGTATGTAAACAGACATCTGAAGTCAGCCAGAGGAGAGAACAAAAGGAAAGAAGCACATTTTGTGTCTAAGACACATGACACCCTTCAGATGCCTGCCAGGCAAGACCTCACTCACCATTCTGCAGCAGACAAATGTACAATCCTGTGTGAATACACCTGACCTGACACTAGGCAGGACACTGGGGAGCCTAGGGGATGGGTACCACTGGGGGTGCCAAGGCAGCTGGAGGTGATGAGATGCCACAGCAGAATGTTCCAGGGGTGGCGGGAGCAGGTGGGCATAGGTCAGAGGCCGTGGCCAATGGCCACATAACCGTGAGGTATGGGTAAGGAGGACAGGAATCCCCCGGAGAAGTCCCCACTCATTCCTGAGGGTGATCCAGCCTAGGCAGGGAAGTAGGTTTCCTAGCATAGACCAGGATTTCATTAAAAATAAGAGAGAAAATCAAATGAGCTTCCTCAGCAGGGAGGGCAAGCCCCAGGCGAAAACGTGGAGGGAAGCATCAAGTTGCCAGATCCTCCCCCACCCCCCCGACATTAGCTTACTGTCAGCTCTGCGGTAAGACTCACTAAGTCTGACTGTAATTAAAACAGAAATTCAAGTGGGTGCAAATTAGTTTTGGGGCTAAGAAAACTGATCTCTGAGGCCTCTGAACACTCTTAACAGGTGAAAAGTCCTGCAGACAAGGGTGAGCACTGCCAGAACTGGATGAGAAGGGCCAGTCCCCACTCCCCATGACAAGAAGCAGAGCATACATGGCTCCCACCACAAGGGGACAGCACAGCCCCCAACACTCACCAGTGAAGCCTGGGGTGAGCACTGCCAGCTTCCTCGCCAGGGTGTCCTTATTGAGGCTCTCGTCCAGCTTCAGTGGGCGCAGGTGGACCTTAAAGATGGAGGACCTGCCTTTGAAGTCAGGGGGGCCTAATGAAAGAGAGAGAGAGGCACGGGCTCTTGTGCCTTCTGGGTCTTCAGAACAGTCGCCCACAACCATATCACAGAACTGCAAGGACAGCTGGGGTCCCTGTGGAGCTCTCTGCTGTCATCCTCCAGACAGAGCTGAAAGCAATGGCAGAAACCAGCCAGGGCACAGGCACATCCAGCTCCACAGCTACGACACCCCTCAACCCAGGGCCACGCCACTCGACTACACCCCTCAACCCAGGGCCACGCCACTGGACTACACCCCTCAACCCAGGGCCACGCCACTGGACTACACCCCTCAAGCCAGGGCCACGCCACTCAACTACACCCCTCAACCCAGGGCCATGCCACTTGACTACACCCCTCAACCCAGGGCCACGCCACTTGACAGCACCCCTCAACCCAGGGCCACGCCACTCGACTACACCCCTCAACCCAGGGCCATGCCACTTGACAGCACCCCTCAACCCAGGGCCACGCCACTTGACAGCAAGCAACACAAGGGCCACAGGGAATTAACGCTTCCTAACAAACACGAGAAGGGAGGGGGAAGGCAATGATGGCTGACCGTCAGGGTGAAGAGTAAGGGGTAAATTGCTGTCTTCTAAATTATCAATTTTCAATTTTTTCATTTATTTATTGTTTCTGAGACAGAGTTTCACTCTTGTTGCCCAGGGTGGAGTGCAGTGGTGAGATCTCCGCTCACCGCAACCTCTGCCCCCCAGGTTCAAGCGATTCTCCTGCCTCAGCCTTCGAGTAGCTGGGATTACAGGTGCACGCCACCACACCCAGCTAATTTTGTATTTTCAGTAGAGACAGGGTCTCACCATATGGGCCAGGCTGGTCTCGAACTCCTGACCTCCTGATCCGCCAGCCTCGGCCTCCAAAAGAGCTGGGATTACAGGCGTGAGCCACCACACTTGACCAATTATCAAATTTTTACAGTAGTGAAAAAAAAAAAACATCCCTGCAGGCCCGATCGCACGTATTCTTGTCAAAAAGTGGACTGCCAGGGGCAGGACTGACGGCAGCAACTTGCGGCTCTCACACATTTTCAAAATGTTACATTAACTGCTTCAGAATTACCATCAAAATCTCCTCCAAATACACTGTAAATCACCTAAACAAACTTTTCGGCCAAGGGGATAAAGGCCCAACCCTGAGAAAGGGGCACTCACCAATGTAAATCTGGCGATCAAATCGGCCAGGCCGCATCAGGGCTGGGTCCAGGATGTCAGGGCGGTTGGTGCCAGCCAACACCACGATGTTGGTGGCAGAGTTGAACCCTGGACACGGGAGAAGCAGGTGAGCCCCAGTAGCAAGCCCGATGTGGGCATGGCAGGTAACCAGCCATTCCTCCACTAACTGGGAACCCCACAGCCTGGCTCAGGGGGTAGACAAGTCCAGGGCGTGGGCCCTCCTTATCCTGACTTAATTCTGTTTCCTGCAGCCTCTGACACCACGTCGTGCTGGAGTGGATGAGGGCAGGCCAGGGACTGCACAGGAAATGGGATGCTCAACAGAGGGGAAGGGAGGAGAAAGGCTGAGTGCCCCACGTCCGTCCTGTCTCCAATCGGTCTCCTCCAGATATCAAAACAGTCATAATCTAATTAGAATTACTATTGGGTACTAAAGACAGAAAAATACTTAGGAAATGCTTTTGGCCCGCAGAGAACAGTGTTTAACACAGCAGTCCTCACTGCTGTCCTCAGAAAGGCCTGCTCGCAAGGTCAGTGTCTGGCGCTGTGAGTCTGGGGGCGTTCCCACCATTCCCGGAGATAAACAGCTCCCTGGGCCCAAACGCTTTGTGCGCCCCCAGCAAAAACCCCGGGAACCGAGTCTCTCCTGAGCTTCCTGGTCAACATCCAGCAGGCGTGGTCACAGCCTGATGCTGGGGGAAGTGAGCGCGTCCCATGTGGCTCCACTGGAGGAGGGTTCAACACTGCACCCGGTCTCCTTGCGACCCAATGCGGCTTCTCCCCTGGCTGACTTTGCTGTGTCCTCCTTTAACGGTAGTAAATCACAGCCCTGAGTGCTACTATAGGCCGAGTCCTGTGACTTCTCCTAGCAAGTCACCACATCTGGGGTGGTCTTAGGGACCCCAACACAGTCCTGAAGCCAAAGTGAAAATCAAATCTGCCGAAGGTCTAAGTGAAAGTTTTTCCAAATCTGAAAAATGGCACAGAACCTGGACGTGCCCAACGAGGCTTTAGCAGGACTGACAGGCGACGGTCAGTCACATCTTAGCTAGAATCACTCTGAGAAGAGACAGGCCTGGGGGGTCTGTGAGATTCTGGGTGACGCAGGGGCACCAAGACAAGGCTCAGAGCGGAAGGAGCATGGGTTGTGGACACACTACCCTGTGGGCACCGTCAGGAGCAGCCATGCTCGTCTACCTGGTCCCCCTCCCCAGAGAAGCAGGTGTCTCCACACTCCAGAGAACCCCTCTCCATCTGGCGGCAAGGGAATGAACTGCCCCTATCCTATCACGGGCACTGGAGGAGGCTTGTGAATCTGACACAGCTTTCTCCATCACGTTTGCCCGACAGCAGCCTTCCTTAAAAACAGAATAATCAGGGACTCTCTCCTGGGGGTGACTGTAGAGAAAAAGGCTGTGCAGACTGTCCCTAAGCAGCTGCAGGGGAACAGCTGCACACCACAGGCCGGCTGCAGCCTACACACACCGTCCATCTCCACGAGCACCTGGTTCAGGGTGTTCTCCCGCTCACTCTGGCCTCCAAAGTGCCCTTGGCCTCGCTTCCTGCCAATCGCATCAATCTCATCAATGAATAAGATACATGGAGCGTTTTTTCGGGCCATTGCAAACATGTCACGAACCTGAAACAGAAACCCACAGAGAACCTGTTTTGCTACTGGTAGGAAGACAGGAATGCCAACTATCCTCCACCCTCTCCTCAGAAACCTCTGACCCATTTCGCCCCGGTGCACCAGCACCTACCACACGTGCCCATGCCCGGGGCCAGGGCCCCACACCAAGCTATTCAAGTTGACCAGTCCTGGTCAAGGCACGGTGCTGAGGCCACCTGCAGCAGGTTCCCGTCCACTTACCCTTGCTGGCCCAACGCCAACAAACATTTCCAGGAACTCGGACCCGTTCACAGTGATGAAGGGCACACTGGCCTCCCCTGCAGTTGCTTTGGCAAGAAGGGTCTTGCCGGTACCAGGAGGACCAGTGAGCACTGCTCCCTGAACAGAATGGTGACACTGGGCTCTTAACAGGGGAGCAGACGGTACACAGGACAGAAAGCTGCTTACACTGGTGACTTCTGAGACTGACTAAGAAGAATCCCATCAGGGATGGCTAAGGAGCTGGAGGGCAGGAGGGGGCTAGACTTGCCCACAGCATACTCTGTCCTACCCATGTGCTCCAGGAAAGGCACCACCGTGGCCGCACACACAGCCAGCTCTTCATGATGGATTCTCACAGGGGATGCCACAGGCAGAGGTAATTTTGGGAAATCACTGTACCTCACACCCAATAACGGGAAGCCAGATGGTCTCTGACCCCACGAACTCTTTCCTGACACCCACAGCACAGCACCAGGCCTGTGATGTAACACAGAGGCTGACAGAGCCCCCTCTCGCAGGAGCCCCGCCTGCTGGGAAACGGGGACCAACACACCAGGTGAGGGGCCTTTCTTGGTACCTGACTGCCTCACCCACTCCCTCTCTCATACAGATTTTCGCCAACAAATACATATGAAAAAAACTATAATTTTTTCAGCAGCAATAGACATAAATTAAAAACAAAAACAGATGCAGTAGCTCACACCTGTAATCCCAGCACTTTGGGAGGCTAAGGCAGGCGGATCACCTGAAGTCAGGAGTTTGAGACCAGCCTGGCCAACATGGTGAAATCCCGTCTCCACTAAAATTACAAAAATTAGCTGGGCACGGTGATACGTGACTGTAGTCCCAGCTACTTGGGAGGCTGAGGCAGGAGAATGGCGTGAACCCGGGAGGTGGAGGTTGCAGTGAGTCAAGATCGCGCCACTGCACTCCAGCCTGGGCGACAGAGCAAGACTCTGTCTCCAAAAAAAAAACATTCTGAAAGGCAAAGAGAACCACCCACTGCAACACCTGACTATGAGCAGAGGTGGAGCTCCAACAGAAGCAGAAGGTCCCGGCTCTTCACGTCCGTCACACACACCTGCTTCCCGGCCTCACGCTCACCAAAGGGGAAAACAGGTCTGTCACCTCCTGGCTTTGCCCCAGGTTCACAGTGCTTGGCCTAATCATTATTTATTGTTTGGAGCAAACTGTCCAGTGAATGCCCACCCCATCGCGAGGTGCTGGGGGTGGGGGTGCAATGGCACTGCAAGGATCTGGGTGTCCTCAGCTTGGTCCAAAGCCCAGAGGTGATTTAAAGGGTGTGTGAATCGAGTTTCTGTGAATGCAAATATTTCTGGGAAAAAAATCCATGGCTTCTGTCAGGCCCTCAAAGAGTCATGACCCCAAAATGGCACCAAGAGATAAACTTGCTCTGTGTGCCCAGAAGCCAGATCTGGCACCCTGACCCACACCACCCACAACGCGCTGACTGGCTGGCTGCACACACCTAGCCGCTGTCGGCTGCACACATCTAGCCGCTGTCCGGCTGCACAGACCTAGCCGCTGTCTGGCTGCACAGACCTAGCCGCGGTCCGGCTGCACAGACCTAGCTGCGGTCCGGCTGCACAGATCTAGCCGCTGTCCGGCTGCACAGACCTAGCCGCTGTCTGGGTCATGGGCTTAAAAGAGGCAGCTACATCTGATCCCAAGCCTGTTCATACAAGTTGTACCTGTTGTTCTATGTAATAAATATTAAACAAACTAATAAAACAGGAGTAAGAACCTACTCTGACCCACAGCCATCTCTGGCTTTGACTTGGAGCTCAGAGGATTACTACATTTTTTTTTTTTTTTTTTTTTTTTTTGAGACGGAGTCTCACGCTGTTGCCCAGGCTGCAGTGCAGTGGCGCGATCTCGGCTCACTGCAAGCTCCGCCTCCCGGGTTCCCGCCATTCTCCTGCCTCAGCCTCCTGAGTAGCTGGGACTACAGGCGCCCGCCACCGCGCCCGGCTAATTTTTTGTATTTTTAGTAGAGACGGGGTTTCACTGTGGTCTCGATCTCCTGACCTTGTGATCCGCCCGCCTCGGCCTCCCAAAGTGCTGGGATTACAGGCTTGAGCCACCGCGCCCGGCCAGGATTACTACATTTTCTAAAATCAGTACCTTTGGAATTTTTGCTCCCAAGTCCTGATACTGCTTGGGATTCTTCAGGAAATTCACAAATTCCATAATTTCCAATTTGGCTTCTTTCGCACCCAGCTACATCCGCAAATCGCACATCGATGTTGCTCTTTAAGATCTTGGCTGTTGTCTCACCAACACTGAAGAGGCCCCCTCCTCGTCTACTGCGCCTGGCTCCCATAGGGCCCCTCCTGGCAGCATAGAGGAGAATGCCAACCAGGAGAAGGGTGGGCACCAGTCTTCGCAATAAATAGCTGGAAAATCCAAGAGAACTACTTGTCACGCTCAGGAGGTCAGAAATAGCACCTTTGTGCCAGGCACGGTGGGTCACGCCTGTAATCCCAGCACTTTGGGAGGCCACCGTGGGAGGATCTCTTGAGCCTAGCAGTTCAAGACCAGCCTGGGCAACATGGCCAGACTGTGTCCCTACAAAAAATATAAAAATGGCCGGGCATGGTGGCTCACACCTGTAATCCCAGCACTTTGGGAGGCCGAAGCAGGTGGATCACCTGAGGTAAGGAGTTCGAGACCAGCCTAACCAACCTGGTGAAACCATCTCTACTAAAAATACAAAAATTAGCTGGGCGTGGTGGCGTGTGCCTGTAGTTCCAGCTACTCAGGAGGCTGAAGTGAGAGGACTGCCTGTGCCTGGGAGTTCAAGGCTGCAATGAGCCATGATTGCACAACTACACTCCAGCCTGGATGACAAAGCAAAACCCTCTTAGAAGAGACCGCTCTAGGACTTTGTTTTGCTACACAAAAGGGAGCAGGTTTTTTTCCTTTTTTTGAGATAGGGTCTCACTGTCACCCAGGCTGGTGGGCAGTGGCATGATCACAGTAACTTTGAACTCCCAGGCTCAAGAGATTCTCCTGCCTAAACCTCCTGAGAAGCTAGAACCACAGGCATGCGTGCCACCACACCAGATATTTAACTTTTTATAGACACGCAGTCTTGTCTCACTGCGTTGTCCAGCTGGTCTCAAACTGCTAGTCTCAGGTGATCCCCCCTCCTCAGCCTCCCAAAGCGCTGAGATTACCTATGTGAGCATCACGCCCGGCCCTCGTCCTTTTTTTTTGAGATGGAGTCTCCCTCTGTCACCCAGGCTGGAGTGCAGTGGTGCGATCTCGGCTCACTGCAAGCTCCGCCTCCTGGGTTCACACCATTCTCCTGCCTCAGCCTCCCAAGTAGCTGAGACTACAGGCACCCACCACCACGCCCGGCTAATTTTTTGTATTTTTAGTAGAGACGGGGTTTCACCCTGTTAGCCAGCATGGTCTCAGATCTCTTGACCTCATGATCCATCTGCCTCGGTCTCCCAAAATGCTAGGATTACAGGAATGAGCCACCACGCCCAGCCTCTTTTTTAAAAAATGTGTCAAAGTCCGTCCAGCACTAGGCCTCTCCAGTTCTGAAGGCTCTAGTCACAGGCATTTCTATCTCCCTGATGTAACCTGTGGCTGCCTTGGTGGGGCAGGGAGGGTGACCAATTCCACCACCCACCACCTCCTCCACCCGGCCAAGCAGCCCTGCTGGAGCTTACACCACATCTCCCCCAGGAGCCAGGAGGTGCCTCCAGCAGACCCAGCAAGGCCTCCTGGCATCTAGGGCCAACCGGGCCTGTTTCATCAGAGGAAGACACCAAGTGTCTTCTTGCTTTATTTTTTATCTTTGCTCTTGCTCTTCAGAGGCCATCCCTCCTCCAGTGGCTCTGCAGTCCCTTTCAGCCCCACATACAACCAGGCATTCCTGGCAACTCAACAAGCAAAGACAGAACCCAAGTCAGCAATAAACAGCACCTAGATGACATCCAGGAGCTCCAGCAGGAGACCACAGGCCTGAGCCCTGCCACTAGAATCTGAGAGTTAATCTCCAGATTTCTACCTGCCTCACCTTCTCTCACCCTACTGCGGCCCCTACTCTGTGCTTAAACATATGTCTCAAAGAAACCACCAAAACCACTACAATTCCAATTTTTACACCCTCCTGGCTAAAGCTGGTACTGGATTTGTAATCTCTCTTGGTTCAGTTTTCAATTCTGGGCAGAAGGGCCGGAGAAGACAGAGCAATGACATCCCCAGGATGTAAACATGAAAACAGGATCCACGCTCAGCAACACTGACTTCTGTGCTGAGTCCTGGGATGCACAGAGTATTTCATCTGGTCTTTGCCCTCATGTCCATAATTACTCTAAGAACATACAATAGGCCGGGCGCGGTGGCTCAAGCCTGTAATCCCAGCACTTTGGGAGGCCGAGACGGGCGGATCACGAGGTCAGGAGATCGAGACCATCCTGGCTAACACGGTGAAACCCCGTCTCTACTAAAAAATACAAAAAACTAGCCGGGCGAGGTGGCGGGCGCCTGTAGTCCCAGCTACTCGGGAGGCTGAGGCAGAAGAATGGCGTGAACCCAGGAGGCAGAGCTTGCAGTAAGCCGAGATTGCACCACTGTACTCCAAGCCTGGGCGACAGAGCGAGACTCTGTCTCAAAAAGAAAAAAAAAAAAAGAACGACCAAGTGTCAGGTACTACATAGGAGCTGCAGAGTTGTGTGCAGGGACCCCCAGCACCTGGGAAGATGGGTCAGGGCTGCCCAACAGGGAGCCTGGGGAAGTCACAGGTGCACAAGCCCCGCCTCTGGACATTAATTCGACAGTTCTGCAGGAGTGGCAGGTAGAAATGACAGAAGAGCATTTTGACAGGGCTCCCGTAGTGATCCTGCTGCACAGTCAATTGTGGAAGGCTCCCTACAGGACTTCAGGGAATTTCTGCTACAACAAAGACACCCAAACGACTGGTTTTCTTTTTTAAGGCTGCGTAGCCAAATTATTTCCCTGCTTCAATTCTCTTCTCATGAAAAACAGAGTAAAAAACATATATATACACATACATATATACACACACACACCCATATAAATATAAAAGCATATATATATATTTTTTACTACAGGCATTGCTTATTATAGATGCTTATAAGTTTGAGAAATATATTCCAAAACAGGTTAAACATGGCATTTTTGTTTCGTGTTCAAACAGAGGCCCTTCACCATCCTCCTCACCCGTCACTCTCATTGGTGTAGACCACTGCTGCCTGGTTGGGGGGCTCAATCCCCAGCTCCCACTGAGCAGACTCCAGGTTCCGCTCAAAGGTGTCAACACTGCCAATGTTAAACCACACGAACTTCTGCAGAGAGCAAGAGCAAGCTTAGGGTGCATCACTGTGTCCCACACTGAGCCCCACCCTCACACATGCACCTCCCACTGCCTCTTCTCCTAGCCTTAATCTCCACAACATGGACGAGGCCTGTGCCGAGGCTAGCTCCAAGGGAAACTATACTAACAGCAGAAGACTCTGGTTTTGGCCCCACGAAATTACAGTCTTTAAGTTCTAGACAAAAGTGTAAAATGTCCAATGACTGCTGGGGTGTGCCTTTGTCTCTTTTTCTTTTTGAGACAGTCTCCCTCTGTCACCCGGGCTGAAGTGCAGTGGGATGATCTTGGCTTACTGTAACGTCCACCTCCCGGGTTCAAGCAATTCTCATGCCTCAACCTCCTGAGTAACTGGGATTACAGGTACAGGCCACCATGCCTGGCTAATTACTGTACTTTTAGTAAAGATGGGGTTTCACCATGTTGGCCAGGCAAGTCTTGAACTCCTGGCCTCAAGTGATCCGCCCACCTCTGTCTGCCAAAGTGCTGGGATTACAGGCATGAACCACCATGCCCAGCCGTTCCTTTTTGCTTTTTACTCTTTTATTTTTGTCTCTTCTCTCCCCACAATCCTCGATAAGTTGTTCTCAGACACTGCATGGCAAATCTGAATCCTAGTTAGTCTTATAAGGGCTCCTGTCCTACTTGGAAAGCTTTGTTATTGATACATGCCAATGAGAAAAAAAATCACATTAAAGAGTAGTTGATGGATACTAAGGGAGTATTTTACTGAAAAAAACTTATGTCTGGAGTACTCAGCCTCAAACTCACCCCTCACCTCAGAAGAGGTCCCAGGGGCAGGAATAACACACACAAACTGTTTGTTCACGACTTCCAGCCGGTCCACCTGGGAAAAAGAGAAAAATAATCAGCACGGCTAAAGCAATGAGTATGATATTCAACAGTAAACAGGGCCTCACCCTCAGACCAGCCCACGGCTAAAGCAGTGAGTATCATATTCGATACTAAACCTCAGGCTTATCCTCAGACTAGTCCCACAGTGCAGACCAAGACTCTGACGGCGACTGAGAAGCTGCATCCACTCTGCTGTGCAGATCCGAGTTTTGTTTTCCCACTGATTTGGACATTTCTAGCCTGGCCTGTGCATGTAATTCAGAGGATTTACAATTTGGTACATCTGAGATCTGAGCACCAAAGATTCCAGAGCACCAAAGATTCCGGAGTAACTTAAAACCTAAAAGGAAGGCCGGGCGCGGTGGCTCAGACCTGGTACATCTGAGCACCAAAGATTCCAGAGTGACCTAAAAATCTAAAAGGAAGGCCGGGCGCGGTGGCTCAGACCTGGTACATCTGAGATCTGAGCACCAAAGATTCCAGAGCGACTTGAAACCTAAAAGGAAGGCTGGGCGCAGTGGCTCAGACCTATAATCCCAGCACTTTGGGCGGCTGAGGAGGGTGGATCATTTGAGGCCAGGGGTTCGAGACGAGCCTGGCCAACATGGTGAAACTCTGTCTCTACCAAAAATACAAATATTAGTCGGATGTGGTAGTGTGCGCCTGTAATCCCAGCTACTCAAGAGGCTGAGGCAGGGAGAACTGCTTGAACCTGGGAGGCGGCAGTGGCAGTGAGCCAATATTGCACACTGCACTCCAGCCTGGGCAACAGAGTGAGGCTCCATCTGGAAAAAAAAAAAAAAAAATCTAAAAGGTATAGAAGTCTCAGCTGACAATACAGCAAAGTCTTCCAGAAACATTTCGCCCACACAGCTGCAGACAGCACAAGAAAATGGGGCCAAGAATGAAAACGCAACCCCGAAGGCCTCCACGCAGCCACCCAGCGGCGAACACGGCCTGAGAGCCGGCGTGCAGCAAAACACGCGAGGGGGCAGCCATTTCGTCAGGTATGACGACAACAGCGTTGCTCTTCCCCCTCCACAGAAACGGAAACCACAACGACACAACTTTTCTTGACTACTCAGGGTCATGTGACCAACATCAACGTGTTTATGACAGGTGTGTCTCGAGCCTAACCCCACAACCGCGGCACGGTCGGCGTGTCAGACACCGGAAAAGGACCTCGCAGAAGCTCTGGGATCTGTCCAGAACCCACACACCAGCAGGCATCGTGGGCCAAATTATCTGTCTCACCCCTCCTCATGGCAGCAGCTGTGGGTGAAGACCCACGGCAGAGAGGGGCTACAGCAGCTCTCCCCTCCTCGCATAAGGAGTCGTCAAGGACCTCTCTGAAGACAGCTGTGTGCCCTGTGGCCAGACAAAAAGGCCTTGGGTGGTGGTTCACAACTATAATTGCAGCACTTCAGGAGGCCGAAGTGGGAGCATCACTAGAGCCCAGGAGTCTGAGACCAGCCTGGGCAACATACGGAGACACTGTCTCTAAAAAAAGAAATTGCGGGCCGGGCACGGTAGCTCACGCCTGTAATCCTGGCACTTTGGGAGGCCAAGGCGGGAGGACTGCCTGAGCTCAGGAGTTCGAGACCAGCCTGGGCACCACAGTGAAATCCTGTCTCTACTAAAATACAAAAAATTATCAACCTCCACCTCCCGTGGAGGCGTGGTGATGTGCACCTGTAATCCCAGCTACTCATGAGGCTGAGGCAGGAGAATCACTTGAACCAGGGAGGTGGAGTTACAGTGAATAGAGATCACGCCACTGTACTCCAGCCAGGGCGACACAACAAGACTCCATCTCCAAAAAAAAAAAAAAAAAATTATGTTTTTTATAGTCCCAGACACTCAGAAGGCTGACGTGGGAGGCTGGCTTGGAACCAGAAGGTCGAGACTTCACACCACTGCACTCCAGGCTGGGTGACAGAGCAAGACCCTGTCTCAAAAAGAAAAAAAAAAAGGCCTTAGCCACAAACCCTGCTGGGAAAACAAGATTTTCCTACAGAAAGAAGTTCAGATCTTAACACTGCATCACTTAACAAATATCTTTCTGAGGGCAACTGAGAAGCACAGCACTTGCTCTCATGTAACTTTATACTAAAGCCTGAGCAGTGCTTCACCTGCCTTCAGCAACCTGACAGACCCAGGCCCAGTGAAGGACAGGCGGAGGCTTGTTGGTGCCATATGCCCCTGTGCACAGACACAAAGCCCCCAACTACTGTCCAGGGCCACTCAGCAGGGCACAGGGGTGCAGGAGTAGACAGGGGTACACTAGGGGAAAGAAAAGATCTGAATTAAATAAGAAATTGACACTTGATGATAAACAGACACAGACAATCAGAACTTACTCACAGAAGCTGAAGCTAAAAAAAAAAAAAAAAAGCCAAGATGTTAAGGAAGCTTCCACCCAGCACGAAACTGAGCTTACTCACCTTCTGTTGGGGCCACTCCTGGGAAAAGTAAAACTGTGTCTCATCTATGACCAGAGGGTGGGACTGCCCAGCACATCTACCACACAATGCATTCTCAACCCAGGCCTCAGAGCTCACAGCTTCTTACGGGCATCGCAGACCACGTGTACACCACTACAGCGGCCTCCTTCCCAGGTAGGTGAACTATAAATGCCTCTCACCAGACCTCTGGCCAGGTAATTCTGTACAAAGTGCTTCCAAGTGATTTCTCTTCCAGGATCTCGAAAATAGAGGTAGAAAAATCCCACGGCAACACCTGCCCCCAAAAGGGCCAGACTGCGGAAATCCTTGTCATCCCAGGGGAAGTCCCCCTGTGGGAAAAAGAAAACACATTTTCCAGTTAAATGAAGGTAGTTTCTTCATGAAAATGGCTATTTCCTTTTTCAGATGTTATTACAAAAGTTTTCCAACCCCCTCTCCGGACCCTACACAATGTAGCCTCAGTTCCTCTCATGAGGAAAGATCTTCACATGGTGTATGAAACACACTGAAAGCCGCGGCTCACCAGATGCCCCAGGAGAAGCAGAAAGTCCACAAAGAGCGCTGTGTTTGAGCCACTGTTGCTAGGGTTATCTCTTATGTGAGTCTGTTAAAATCCAGATAGAGGCCAGGCATGGTGACTCACGTCTGTAGTCCCAGCACTCAAGGAGGCCGAGGTGAGAGGATTGCTTGAGCCCAGGAGTTCAAAACCAGCCTGGGCAACATTGGGAGACCCCGTCTCTACAAAAAATTTTAAAAAAAATAGCCAGGAGTGGTGGTGCACGCCTGTGGTCTCAGCTGCTCTAGAGGCTGAGGTGGGAGAATCATCTGAGCCTGGGAGGTCAAGGCTACAGGGAGCAGTGATCGTATCTGATCGTATCCCTGTACTCTAGCCTGGATGACGAGTGAGACCTTACCTCAAAAAATAATAATAAAATCCAAACAGAAATCTCAGCACTTTTTTTTTTTTTTTGATGCAGGATCTTACTTGGTCACCCAGGCTGGAGTGCAATCACGCGATCATGGTTTACTGCAGCCTCAACTTCCTGGGCTCAAGCAATCCTCCTGCCTCAGCCTCCTGAGTACTTGGGACCAGAGGTGCATGCCAGCACGCCTGGCTAATTTTTTTTTTTTCTTTTTTGGTAGAGACGAGGTCTCGCTATGTTGCCCAGGCTGGTGTCGAACTCCTAGGCTCAAGTAATCCTCCCACCTCCCAAAGTGCTGGGATTACAGGCATGACCCACTGCACCCGGCCTCAGGACATTTTTAGAAACTAACTTCTTTGAAACTTATGAACTAATTCAACAGCTCACCTTTAAACAAGCAGAAAGATTGATGTGGGTTTGAATTTATGTGTTCTCCCATAATTTCCATGTTGGACCTCAACCCCTAAGGCAAAGGTATTAAGAGATGAGGCCCCTGGGAGGGGATTAGGTCCCAACAGCTCTGCCTTCACGAATGGGATTGGTGCCCTCACAACCCGTCGCCCAGGTTGGAGTGCAGTGGTGTGATCATGGCTCACCACACCCTCAACTCCCACGTTCATGCAATCCTCCCGCCTGAGCCTCCTGAGTAGTGGGGACTACAGGCACACGCCACCACGCCTGGCTTATTCTTGTATTTTTTGTAGAGACGAGGTTTCACCATGTTGTCCACGTTGTGACCTTGTACCTCCAGCCTCCACAACCATGAGCAGTAAATGTATCCTGTTTATAAATTATCCAGTCTGATGTATTCTGTTACAGCAGCAGGCGTAGACAAAGATGCACACAAACCTTCTGCATCCGCCTCCACCAGGCAACGTCATCCCGCTTCCCTCCTCTCCTGCTTCCATCTCCCCCAGGCTCGGCATTCTTTGGCTCACCAGTCTCTGAGAGAAAACAAAGTCTGACTTCAAAAAGCAATTACATATAATTTTCCAGAGAAAGAGGACTCAGAAAACAGCAAAACAGGCCGGGCGCGGTGGCTCAAGCCTGTAATCCCAGCACTTTGGGAGGCCGAGACGGGCGGATCATGAGGTCAGGAGATCGAGACCATCCTGGCTAACCCGGTGAAATTCCGTCTCTACTAAAAAATACAAAAAACTAGCCGGGCGAGGTGGCAGGCGCCTGTAGTCCCAGCTACTCGGGAGGCTGAGGCAGGAGAATGGCGTGAACCCGGGAGGCGGAGCTTGCAGTGAGCTGAGATCCGGCCACTGCACTCCAGCCTGGGCGACAGAGCGAGACTCCGTCTCAAAAAAAAAAAAAAAGAAAACAGCAAAACACTTTCCAACACACAATTTTAAGAACACCAGTGCCTTCTGGAAATAGACACCAGGAAAAGGATGAGGCTGGGGAGATACTGCTGAGAAGTGGCTTCAGACACATCTAAAATCCCTAAAATTTCACCTTGTTGGCTTAATGTTGAGCTTTAATAGCAAACTTTTTTGGGGTAACAGTCCCAAAATCGGCTGTAATTAGAGGAAAGAAAGAAAGGAAGACAATGATAATAAGGCAGACTGGTATGGGTGGTCCCCCTTCTCAAGAGAACCAGGGAACACAAACCACCTGTTCTAAGCAGAGTCTGCCTCTCCTCCAAAAAATCTGGCCTCCTACATACACTTGTGACCCACGGACCTACCAGCCTCCTCCTGTAATGTTCCAGGACAAGTTCCAGGACAAGTAAGCTATGACACTGTCCGCTTCACAAATACAGTGCTACTCCAACTACCGCAAAGTAACAACATGAAAGGCCAGAGAAGGCCAAGGTGACCCCAGGAATGGCAAACATATTACAAGATGGAGTAAAAATTTGCATAAATGTTAAGGACAAACATCAGTCTTCATAGACACACTGCTTGGCCGGGCGCAGTGGCTCACACCTGTAATCCCAGCACTTTGGGAGGCCAAGGCGGGCAGATCACAAGGTCAGGAGATCAAGACCATCCTGGCTAATACAGTGAAACTTCGTCTCTACTAAAACTACAAAACAATTAGCTGCGCGTGGTGGTGGTCGCCTGTAGTCCCAGCTACTCAGGAGGCTGAGGCAGGAGAATGGCGTGAACCCGGGAGGCGGGGCTTGCAGTGAGCCGAGATCACGCCATTGCACTCCAGCCTGGGGCAACAGAGCGAGACTCTGTCTCAAAAAAAAAAAAAAAAAGAAAAGAAAAGCAACCATACTGTCAAGTCGCTATAGAGAAAGTGAGACACAGGACAGTTTTCCCTCCTCCTGTCTCTCTCTTCTCACTTCATACAATCAGCAAATGCCCTCAGGTCCTAACAATGAGGCAAGTGCAGGGAACACCTTCTACTCTGTGGGGACACAGGGTCTCCAGGGACTTCAGTGAACACTGTCCCTGGACACAAAGCACAAAGCCCAGGTCCATGGCCTACAGAAGGACTCCAAGTGGGCAAGTGTGCTCTGAGCTAATGACAGTCTGCACATTGTTTTTGTTCTGCTTTCCAAACATGAGGCTTAGCTGGTCCGCAGAGTGAGATATGCAGAAACCAAGGTTTGTTCCCATGCCTTCCAAAAGATTCATCTAGCACCTTCCTTTGGAAAGAGCTTTTCTCTCACCAGCTTTACTGAGATATCAACACCATAAAGACACGGAGAAAGTGTTGGACGTTGTGTGGCTCAATATGGAAGCCAGGAAGGGGTAGAATGGGGCGGGGTGGAGTGGGGTGTGCCCTGAGTGGTCTTGATCCTCACCCCCTGGTCACTCACTGTAAAAGTCACACTCAGTTCCTGTAAACCTCATGCTGCTAACGATGGTAGATGAAAGACAGGCACCTTTGGGTGGTTTTGAACACAGCCACCAGGAAAAAAACGTTGATCTCGCCTGCAGAGTCGGTTTCTGAAAGTGGATCCCTCGGAGGCACTGAAACAAGACACCAGATGAGCTTATCAGCTTCTTATTCAATACAACACTGCTCATTCTCACTGGCCACAACCACAGGAGGAAGCAGGACGAGGTGTGAGCTTATTGCCTTAAATATCCCATTAGAAATATGATTCAATAGAACTAAACAGGAACAAGTTCACTGCAGAAATGCACTGCAAATTTTTATAGCTATAGCCTCCAACAGCAAGCAAAAAGCTCTCCAAAAAACAAAAAACATGGCTAAGAAACGGAGGCAACTTTATTTAGTAACTTAAAATATTGCAGCTTCAAAAATAAGACTGTAAGACTAAAACATACAAATGCGTAAAATTTAAATACTGAAATACACTATGACTCATCTTTGGTCAACCAAGAGATTAATTTTTTTTCTTTTCTTTCTTTTTTTTATGACACCGAGTTTTGCTCTTGCCCAGGCCAGAGTGCAGTGGTGTGATCTCAGCTTACTGCAACCTCTGCCTCCAGGGTTCATGCCATTCTCCTGCCTCAGTCTCCCGAGTAGCTGGGATTACAGGCGCCCACCACCTTGCCCGGCTAATTTTTGTATTTTTAGTAGAGATGGAGTTTCACCATGTTGGTTAGGCTGGTCTCGAACTCCTCACCTCAGGTGATCTGCCCACTTTCACCTCCCAAAGTGCTGGGATCACAGGCGTGAGCCCAGCCTTTTTTTTTTTTTTTTTTTTAAGATGGGCTCTCATTGGAGTGCAGCGGCTATTCACAGCAGGGACATTGGAGTGCAGCGGCTATTCACAGCAGGGACAACAGGCAGGTAATACGGCATCCAGCAAGAGGTAAGAGTTTTTGTCAGGCCAAGAAAACAATTTTTCCAGCAGCTCTGTATTTTCTTCAGTCTTCAAGGAGGAAAACGTCCACCAGGTGCCGTGGCTCATGTCCGTAATCTCAGCACTTTGGGAGGCTGAGGCAGGAGGATCACGTGAGGTCAGGAGTTTGAGACCAGCCTGGCCAACATGGTGAAACCCCGTCTGTACTAAAAGTACAAAAATTAGCCAGGCATGGAGGTGGGCGCCTGTATTCCCAATTACTCGGGAGGCTAAGGTAGGAGAATTGCTTGAACCTGGGAGGCGGAGGTTGCAGTAAGCCGAGATCGTGCCACTGCACTCCAGCCTGGCGACAGCGAGGCTCTGTCTCAAAAACACACACACACACACAAACATATATATATATATAAAAACAAAATCTAAGTACTCAATAACCCAGTACTAACTGTATCCAACAAAATCCCAACATAACCAGTGAATTTATATTGTCCCCAATATTTTATTTATTTATTGATTTTTGAGACAGTCTTCCTCTGTCACCCAGGCTGGACTACGGTGGCGTGATCTCAGCTCACTGCAACCTCTGCCTCCTGGGTTCAAGCGATTCTCCCTATCTCCCAAGTAGCTGGGATTACAGGTGTACACCACCACGCTGGCTAATTTTTGTATTTTTATTAGAGACAGGGTTTCACCATATTGGTCAGGCTGTTCTTGAACTCCTGACCTCAGGTGATCTACCTGCCTTAGCCACCCAAAGTGCTGGGATGATAGCCGTGAGCCTCCAATATTTTGTTATAATGAAACAAGACCCATAGTTGACAACACCTGTGTTATTTCAGCTGCGTCAACATTCAGGGTGATGCAACTCTGTAGGCTATTACCCCAAAGTAAACTCATTCCCCCATTAGTAACTTTCTAATTAACTACACTATTCAAATATCCCTGTAAAAGACCACAGTAGACTAAAACGTAAGACATGCTATGAAAAAGATATTAAAGTCAGGAAAAAAAAAAAAGCAGCTCAGAAAGAGAATGCTGACAGTAAAGGCTGTGGGGCTAGCAAAGGCTCCTGCATCATGAATGAAATCCATCTGCAGCAGCCATCCCCGCACCAGCGGCGCACGGTACCTGACACAGAGCGAGCAATGACTCTCCAAGGGTCCCATGAATGTGTGTTTCCCCGATGGGGGTTTGGAACCCAAGGCGTGGGTCAACAGGAAACCTACGCAAAGAACAGAAGGCAGTCGTACTGCACATTGTAGGGTGCCAAGTGCCTCTTACCTCACTTGATCCCCACTGCCCATCTAAGAAAGTAGAAACTGAGAGGTAATGTGAGTGCCTGAAGACAGCTGGTCGCTGAAGGTGTGCAGAGAGTTCTGATGCCCCAATCTTCCAGGGCTTTTCCAGGACCACCCCAAAGACGGCGTGGTGCTGGTCGTGGTAGCTGGGTAGATACCAGGTAGCCTACAGCCCTGAAGGTACAAAGTATGACTCTTCAGGCTTCCAAAACTTGATAAAACATCCAATTCCTTTGCTTTAATTCACAATTTAGTCCTTTTGTGATTTGGTTAGGACACAATCTGGTTAAGTCAGATGTAGTTCTCACAGTAAACGTAAACACTGAGACAAGAGTCTACCATTCCTTCTTGGAGTTTTCCGCAAGTCAGTTCACAGCTCACAATAGATAATCTTGCTAAATTAGTTTTTGTATATGCAAAGTCAAGATGTGAAGGTGGGCAAAACACAAACTCCCTTAAACAGGGCAAAGTGCTGCTGTCCTCTTTCCAGTCAGACCATAAATGAGTTGACCCTTATTCTGGGTCCCACAGACGCACACACAGCACACAGGTGCAACCTCAGCAGGTCTATGAGGCCCTGCCCCTCCTTGGCCTCACTGTCTCTCACTAAACTCTTCCTCATGCTGATCACACAAACACAAGGCTCGACCTACCCTAGGGCAGGGCACTTTCTATTCCATTCTCCGAGCAAGCTCATCTCAATCCCTCACTTCCTGCAGGAGACACAAGTAACAGGGTTTATCCTTCCTCTATTCCCTTTCTTCATTTTCTATTTCCTTTATTCTGCTTCCTTTCCTTACATGCCTAATACTTGCTTATTTATTGTCTGGTTCCTCCTTGCACAGCACGTAAACTCCATGAGAACAAGGATAGAGTAGGTAGCTCAATGAATGAAAGATGACTGCATGGAAGCCTACACAACATAAGCGTCCATGAAGAGAGCTGTTAGGGCGTTTTTTGTTTTGTTTTCTTTTGAGACGGAGTCCCACTCCCAGGCTGGAGTGCAACGGCGCAACCTTGGCTCACCGCAACCTCCGCCTCCCAGGTTCAAGCAATTCTCCTGCCCCAGCCTCCCGAGAAGCTGGGATTACAGGCGCCTGCCACCACGCCCGGCTAATTTTATACTTTAAGTAGAGACGGGGTTTCTCCACATTGGTCAGACTGGTCTCCAACTCCCCACCTTAGGTGATCCGCCCATCTCGGCCTCCCAAAGTGCTGTGATTACAGGCGCGAGCCACTGTGCCCGGCCGTCTCTACTAAAAATACAAAATCAGTGCCGGGCGCAGTGGCTCAAGCCTGTAATCCCAGCACTTTGGGAGGCCGAGACGGGTGGATCACAAGGTCAGGAGATCGAGACCATCCTGGCTAACACGGTGAAACCCCGTCTCTACTTAAAAAAAAAAAAAAAAAAAAAAAAGCACAAAAAACTAGCCGGGCGAGGTGGCCGGCGCCTGGAGTCCCAGCTACTCGGGAGGCTGAGGCAGGAGAATGGCGTAAACTCGGAAGGCGGAGCTTGCAGTGAGCTGAGATCCGGCCACTGCACTCCAGCCTGGGCGACAGAGCAAGACTCCGTCTCAAAAAAAAAAAAAATACAAAAATCAGCTGGGTGTGGTGGCGGGCACCTGTAATCCCAGCTACTTGGGAGGCTGAGGCAGGAGAATCGCTTGAACCTGAGAGTCGGAGGTTGCGGTGAGCTGAGATTGCGCCACTGCACTCCAGCATGGGCAACAAGAGGGAAACTCCATCTCAAAAAAAAAAAAAAAGCAAATTGCTGCCACCTCTCCAACTTCTGCATGTCACCCTCAGTCCACAAGTCATTAAGCTCTCAAAGGAGAGCAAGCCAGTGGGGCAGAGCCCTTGCCTGTTGTGTTCACCCAGACATTCCCTGGTAGATGATTAACAGATCGATCTCTAATAAATGAGATACAGATGAATGACCCAGTCTGGGAAGGAACTCAAAGATCACTCAACGTCCGTCCTCCCTTCATAAAGGGGTCTATAGCAGTTCAATGATTCAAAACTCTCCTGGGCTGTATTAGGCTGTACACACTGATATTGTACATTGCTGACTGTTAACATGTGTTAACCATCAGGAGGGCCTCTGCGATGCTGATGCCACATGGCCACAGGTGAAAGACTGCTTTCGCTCATATTGCTAGAAACAAAACCATCATACAGTTTCCCAAATGAATGGAGATGAAGGGAAAGTTCATTCCTGAAGACAGGACAGAAATACTCATGGAACCCTTCTTTTTATTTTACTACTGTCTGAAAACCATGACAGTTTTCTGGGATCAAAATTCAAAAACTCTGCATTAGAAAAAAAAAATTCAACGTTACTGCTGCCCACTGGGATGTAGCAACATAAAAATAAAGCAATCTTAAAATACAGAATATTCCGGCCTTAGACCATAACCCTATAAAAAACAGGGTTATGAGCAGGGCACGTGGCTCAAGCCTGTAGTCCCAGCTACTCCAGAGGCTGAGACAGGAGAATCGCTTGTGCCCATGAGTTCGATTCCAGCCTAGACAACACAGCGAGACTCCGGCCCCGCCCCCAAATTTAAAAAATAATATAATAAATTACAATACGGTTACAGCCATATCTACCTACAGGGCGGGTGTAAGACAGACAATCCGCGTAAAGCCCTTAGCTCTCAGTATTAGCTGTTACGACAGTGACTGGTCGCTGAATGAAGAACAGTTTGCAAAACCCTTTCACGCCTCTCATCGTATCTGGTCCACTGAGTAACTGCGAGGTGGATACAGCCGAATGCCGCCGAGCCCAGGAGGAAACGGGCCGGCACGCGGGGCCACAAAGTTGGTTCGCGAGCAGGTGGGACTCAAGCGCAAACCGCTCAACGCCCGGCTCTCTACAGAGCCCAGCAAGGAGGCTGGAGGTCCCGGTTCCGATGTCCGAGGTGCGCGGGCATCCAGGAAACAGCGGGAATTCCGCAACAAGTGGGTGGAAGAGGCAGCGGGGAGAAGAGGAGTTTGGAGACGGAGGGGACGCCCGGGAGGAGGCGGGCGGCGGGAAGCTCCGGCCAGGGGCTGCCGGCCTCACTGCGGGGACCGGGTCAGGGCCGCCGCGCTCCCGCGCTCCCCCGCGGCCGGCGCAGGCGAATGGCGTCACGCGGCGTCCAGCGCAGACCAGCCGCCCGGAACCGGCGGACAGCGCCTCCTCGCTCACCTGCCGGGCCGTGCCCAGGGCCCTCGCGCTGGTCTTGGCCGTCCTGCTGCCTCCTGGACCACCACATCGCCACAGCAAGGCCAGTGGCCCGGCCACCGCTATACTGCCGGCCGCCGCCAGCGGCCGGTACCACATCCCCAGACCCAGACCCCGCGCCGCCCGAGCGCGCGCATGCGCAACGGGAGAGCGGTCCTACGGCCCCGCACGCATAGGGAGGCCTCGCGCATGCGCAGCAGGGCCGCGGCGCCGGCTGGGGCCCCGTCTTGGGTGTCCACGCCGTCGCCTGACAGTTCGAGGCTTTGATCGCCAGCGCAGGCTCGTCCTGCCCGGACAGCTGGGCGCTAAGGGGATACCCAGCGCCTTTAGGCTTATCTTAAATCGGGCATCTGCATCCACACTTATTGCTGGGATCCTCCATGGAAAGCAGCTCCCGAAACCGAACAGCCGCCCGGCCCGCCCTCCGCTGCAGTAGAAAACCGCCCCGGGACGTTGCTGCCGCAGTGTCCCCCTCACGGAGTTCCGTTTGTCTGCTTGGTTGGTTGCAACTTTCTCTGGAGCCCCAGAACCCAGGCCGCTTGTATGTGCCTGCGGCCGCACGGCCCCAGCACGCGGACCTGGAGCGGCACCGGGAGACCCGCGCGGCCTCCTCGGAGTGGACGGTGAAGCAGCGGGGCTGGGCATGGGGCTGGGCCTGCCCATGGCGACCCGTCCACGTCTCCGGGACATCAGCCTGCGCCTCTTCCTAGCCTCGTTTTCTGTTTACCGAGTTCTGCAGGGGGACGTAGGGGAACCACAGCCTTCTTGCACTTGAGACCGCTGTGATTTTCTGACATTTTGGAGGCAGAAATGCCTGGGAAAAAGCCCACAGATGCAACTGTCATCCCTAGTGCCAAAAGGGAACGGAAAGTGATTACCCTTGACCTCAAATTGGAAGTGTTACGACGATTTGAAGCGGGTGAGAAGCTCAGTCAGATCGCAAAGGCCTTAGGTCTTGCTGTCTCTACAGTGGCGACCATCTGAGATAGTAAAGAAAAAAATCGAGTTCTCAAATAGCTACTCCTTTGAGAGCCTCACGGTTGACTCGCCATCGAAGTGCAGTGATGGAGAGTATGGAGCGGCTGCTGAGCTTGTGGCTGGAAGACCAGAGGCAGCGAAATGCGCCCTTGAACGCCGCCATCGTTCAGAAGGCTAAGTTTGATGACTTACAGCGTGAACATGGCGAAAGCTCTCAAGTGGAGAGGTTTCATGTGAGTAAAGGGTCAGGGTGGCTTGTGAGATTCAAGGAGCGCCACTGTTTGCCCCACTTCAAGTTGAACAGCGCAGCTCCCAGCAACAAGAACATGTACACAGAAATGCTGAAAAGCATCATCGAAGAAGGTGAGTACGCCCCCCGGGTGTCTTTAACGTAGATGAGACAGGACTTGATTGGAAGAGAATGCCCGAAGAAACGTTCACTTCCGAGGAAGAGAATGCTGAGCCAGGGTTTAAGTCATACAAAGATCGCTTGATGCTGCTGCTTGGTGGCAGTGCCACTGGGGACTTTAAGTTGAAGCCCTTACTGGTGTACCGCTTGGAAACCCCCAGGGCTCTGAAGGGGTACTCGAAGCCCAATTTGCCCGTGATTTGGCGCTCCAACAGAAAAGCTTGGGGGACCAGGAGCATGTTTCATGAATGGTTCGCTTACTTTTTTTGCCCTGCCGTTGAAAAACACTGTGCCTAAAATAATCTCACCAACAAAGCATTGCTCATACTAGACAATGCGTCATGCCACCCTGTGAATTTGAGCGATGTTTCTGATAACATAAGAGTATAATACATTCATGACGGTACAACTGACTAAATCCAGCCCATGTGTCAAGGTGTAGCCTCTGCCTTCAAAGCTCACTATCTGAGGACTTCTGAGCACATCCTAGAAGCAACGGATGGTGAGGATACAGCTGTGATCAGGGAATTTTGGAGAAACTACAGCATCATGGATGCTGTGGACAACACCACGTACTTGGGAGGAGCTCAAACCAGCGATAATGAACAGCGTGTGGGAGAAGATTTGGCCTGAGTGTGTTCAGGCCCAGCATTTTTCCCGGGCAGATAACATTGCACAGCTTAAAAAAACCATTGTGACCCTTGCCAGAAATGTGGCCTTTTTTTTTTTTTTTTTTTTTTTTTTTTTGAGACAGAGTCTGGCTCTGTTGCCCAGGCTGGAGTGCAGTGGCCGGATCTCAGCTCACTGCAAGCCCCGCCTCCCGGGTTCACGCCATTCTCCTGCCTCAGCCTCCTGAGTAGCTGGGAGTACAGGCGCCCGCCACCTCGCCCGGCTAATTTTTTTTGTATTTTAGTAGAGACGGGGTTTCACCGTGTTAGCCAGGATGGTCTCGATCTCCTGAACTCGTGATTCGCCCGTCTCGGCCTCCCAAAGTGCTGGGATTACAGGCTTGAGCCACCGCGCCCGGCCGAAATGTGGCCTTTGAGGAGATTGCTGAGGCTGCTGTGGACCAGTTGCTGCAGTCCCATGAAGATCTCTCAAATGAGGAACTAATGCAGCTGGAACAGGAGCCGGCAGTGGGGGAGGAGGAGAGGGAAGATGATCCCTGGGCGCTGCGGCAGTTAACCACAGGAAGACTGTTGGCAGCCCTCTCGCATTTCGAGGCTGGCTTGCAGGTCCTTGCTAGTAACAGCCCTAATGATGAAAACTTAGAGTTTCCAGAGCTATCAATGATGCAATAAACTGTTACCAGAAGCTGTACAATGAGAAAAAGCACTGTTCAAAACAACTCTCTTAGGTCATTTTTCCATGTGTGTAACCAAAAGTTAATCAGAACAAAGCAGAAGCACCATGACGAACTCAACAGTGGAGACCCAGCCAGGCCTCTCCGCTCTGCGGTGTTCGACATCCCTGGAAACCTTGCTGTTGGTATTTCCATTTTGATGCTTGAGAGTATCAAATTTTGTCATTAAAATGTTATTTAAATATATGCTTTGAAAAGCTCATATATGTGTAAGAATCGCCAGGAAAACTTTTTTTTTCTTTGAGACAGGGTCTCGCTCCATCATCCAGGCTAGAGTGCAGTGGCGCAATCTTGGCTCACTGTAGCCTCGACCTCCAAAGCTCAAGCAATCCTCACACCTCAGCCTCTGGAGTGCTGGGACTACAGGCACATGCCACCACCCCCAGCTAATTATTTTGGTAGAGAAGGAGTCTGTGTGTTGCCCAGGCTAGTCTGGAACTCCTGGACTCAAGTGGTCTTCTAGCCTGGGCCTCCAAAAGTGCAGGGATTGAAAGTGTGAACCACCATGCCCAGCAGAAGATGTTTGTTAAAAAAGAAAAATTGAGGCCGGGCACGGTGGCTCACGCCTGTAATACCAGCACTTTGGGAGGCCAAGGCAGGCAGATTGTGAGGTCAGGAGATCGAGACCATCCTGGCTAACACAGTGAAACCCCGTCTCTACCAAAAAAATACAAAAAAATTGGGCATGGTGGCGGGCGCCTGTAGTCCTAGCTACTTGGGAGGCTGAGGCAGTAGAATGGCATGAACCTGGGAGGTGGAGCTTGCAGTAAGCCAAGATCGCGCCACTGCATTCCAGCCAGGGTGACAGAACGAGACTCCGTCTCAAAAAAAAAAAAAAAAAAAGAAAAAGAAAAATTGCACAGGGGAGACTAGCCCTTCCAGACATTAAAACTTAGATGAAATAAACATTAATCAATGTGACCATATAAAAATGTAAGCAAAATAAAACTTCACCATAGGAAAGAAAATACCACAAAGTCAAATGGCAATTCATAAAGAAAATATTTACATCTCACAAATAACAGGCTAATATCCCCAATATGTGAGAAACTAAGAAGAAAAAATACCAAGAACCCAATCGAAAAAATGGGCACATAATTCATAAATAAATTAGATCCTGAAATATATGAGAAGTTTGACCTCACTCATGATTAGAGAAATGCAAATTAAAATGACAAATATACATTTCTCACACTGCATTGAAAGGTATGACCACACAATCTGCTGTTGAGGCTATAGGGTAATGGACATTGTCATACACTGCCGGTGGGAATGCCCTTCTGGAAGGACATCTGACACTAAGAAAAACTGATGCCTGGCCGGGCGCCGTGGCTCACGCCTGTAATCCCAGCACTTTGGGAGGCCGAGGCGGGCAGATCACCTGAGGCCAGGAGTTTGAGACCAGCCTAGCCAACACGGTAAAACTGTCTCTACTAAAAATACAAAAAATTAGCTGGGCGTGGTGGCATGCACCTGTAGTCCCAGCTACTCGGGAGGTGGAGGCAGGAGAACAGCTTAAGCCCAGAGATGTTCAACAAGTCTGTGTGATACCACCACAGGTCGTTCTCCCAACCAATCAGGACATGTTATTTCACCTCACACCATATTACATTCAACCCCACTGGATGGCAAAAGCTCTTTCCTAAGCCTGCAAATGACTTCTGTGTCAACAAACCAATTTCTCTTACTTTGTCCCCAATTCACCACACACACACCAGGCGAAAGGACATATATTTAATGAGACAGTGACAGCAGCATTGTTACAACTGGGCATGCCTCAGGCCAGCTTGGTCCCCTGCTGTGGGACCACCCATGGTGTGGGTGCTGTCGGTGCAAACTGGGTCCTTGCTGGGCTTTTCCTGCTGTGCTACAGACTCAGACAAAGACCCATACATGATTCTGTTTACAGACCGTGTCACCCAGAAGGGGCAGGTTGGGGAGATGCTGGGTGGCAGGTAAAAATAAAAGGGGCCCAACCCTTTGTCCAGCAAATGCCAGTATAATTTTTCTATGGACACAGTGATTTGTAACTTGAATAATGTGAAGTTGATTACACAGATTTCGGAATGGCTAATATCCATATGACAGAAGTGTGATGCATTCATGAGACGTGTGTAGACTTCAGGGTGTTGGGAAACAGCATTTGGCCTTTAACCCCCTCCTCAGCCCCAAAGAGGAAGGGGAAGCAGGACAGGAACACACACTGTTGATCCAACCTCACATCACACTCTCTAAAGGACTCCAACATGTTCCCTGCTCACCTTGCCACCTGAGGTAGGTCAGTACCCCTGCCCCCATTTTCCAGATGGGGAAACCGAGGCAGAGCAGACAGTAAGAACGTCGCCTAAAGCCACCACAGTGGGGACAGGACACCATCCCCTTCCTGATGGCGGAGGGCAAAGAGGAGACCCTGCCGTGTCTCCCGCTCCTGGAATGAGCCAGTGAGCTGGGTGGCCTTTCTGCTGGCTGAGGTGTCTCCTCTTGGGCTTCCTGGTCAAAGGGGACAAATATCCAAGCAGTGACATTTTCTCTGCCCTCTGCCCACCATGTGTGCCAACCATGTGTACCAACAGCCAAGTGCAGTCCAGGGTGTGGGGGAAAAGGACAGACAGGAGCACCCCCACTTCCCACGGTAGAAGGCTGGGAAGCCATGTCCTGACATGTCCTCTCCTGAGGCCCCTCGTGGACCGCAGGATCTGTAAAGTGCAAAGCCAAGTGTCCCCTCACCCAGAGCCGTAGGTTTCCTCTGCTGTCCAGGGGCCTCTGTCCTGTGGAGTGAGGGACCTCCCACACGCCCCTGCCCTGATCTTCCTGAATGGGCTGTCGAGCAAATACTCCCAGCTCTTGACCTCAGGCCCCCAAACAAAAGGCCACTGGCTGGTCGTTCCCGAGCTATCTAGAGCCCTCCACAGGCAGCAGGACCGAGTTCCTCAGGCAAATCTGGTTCCAAGAAATGCCACCGGACCCCTGTAGGATCCCATCGCCTCACTGAAACCTCCCACAGCACACAGTCCCTGCTCCACACCTGGAGGCCAGGACACCCTCCTCAGGCTGGGGCCACGGCCTCCCAGCTTGGAGCACCAGGAAAGGGGCTGGGCCAAGGCAGGAGCGCCCAGCAGGGAAAAGCTCCACGGCCCCCTTCCCTGCTGCTGTACAGAAACAACAGGTAACCCCACTGGACTGACCACCCAGTGAGGCCTTTGAATCTCAGGCCAGGGTAGAGTCAGGTCGACAGGTGACAACTGTGAACAGCCCCAGCTGGGGACAACCAGAAGGCGACGAGTGGCTGAAAGGGATGGAGCCTCCAGGCAGAGCCGAAACCCCACTGCAGGTGAGACTCAGCCCTCGGCTGGTGTGTGCAGCCACGTCCTCAGGTGTTACTCAACTCTCCTCCGAAGCTCTCTCGGAGTCTTGGCCTGACGAGTTTCCAGGGTGGCCAGGACAGGAGCTGTGGAATCTCTAGGGCCCAGATGCCCTGGTCCAGGGGTGTGGAGGGTTCTGTGCCATGGGGGAGGTGAGATGTCCCCCCAACTCCCTGCCCATTGGGGGAAGGATGGGGGCCACGCAAGGACCCCTCACAGCAGCACACCCAGGTGCGGCCGCCCCGAGTCCCAGCAAGCACCTGGGAGACAACGGTCCCTGACACTACCCACCCCCTCGGTCCTCGACACTGCCCACCCAGCAGGGGTGGAGGGGTCCAGGGGCCACACCCCAGGGGTCTCCAGAGCAGGACAAACAACTTGACGTTGGCAGGGTGGGTCCCGGCGGGCCAGGCAGGGTGCCCAGCACTCTTCCTCAGTGCTAGGCCTCCACGTCGGGACCTGGCTCCTGGAAGAGCGACTGCTTCCTCAGGCTGAGCCGGGCACACTTGGGGCACGTGGTGGAGTTGTCGTAGTAGCAGTCCCTGGGGGCAGAAACAGGTTGGGGCTCTCTGCACAGGAAACTCCAGCACTGAACCCCCAAGCATCCTAGATCAGCTCCTGTCATCCCCTCTACAGCCACTACCAAAGGGCAGAATCGGGGTCTGCACCCAGATGCATATGACTGTATGGCCGTGTGAAGAGCGCTTCCCGGCGTGCAGATGTGGACCTCCAAGGGGTCCTCACATTCCCTGCTATCCCCCAACCACACAGGTCCCAGTTCACACAGCTGAGGGGCTGAGCCAGGTGACCGCGCCAGACTGAGCCCTTCCTCACGATTCCTACCTGTTCCTATCCCAGCGTGCCTGGCACCTCCCCTGGCTCCCAAACTGTGCATCAGGGAACCCTGGGGCACTGCAGCCTAGTTTAAACTTTTAAACAGAACACAGCAGTAATTAACATCTGTCAGACACTGAGCAAACGACTAGCTCAAGTGAGTCAGTCTCAACCTTAGTTTCTGCCACAGTCCCATCTGTGTGACCATAGCTCTGTAGAGCTGGGATTTCAGCAGTTGCTATGAAAAGTAGCAAATTCCAGGCAAAAATCAGGGGACAGAAGCTGCTGGGGAGTGTTCCGTCTGATTCCAGGTCTGGAAGATGTGTGGGGCCCGAAAGGTGCACTCGTATCATGAGTAAGAACTTACTGAAGAATGAAATTAAAATGTTTTTCTTCTAATTTGTGTATACTATTTTTCCAAAGAGCCACTAAATCTTTAGGATATAAATACTTATAAAGTTGTTTGAACATAAATATTTTTCCCTGTTGGTCTAGTGGCTAGGAAAAAAAACGAGAGAGCATAAGTACTTAATAAATCAAAGTGTTAGGAATTTCTTTTTTTTTTTTTTTTGAGACGTAGTCTCGCTCTGTCGCCCGGGCTGGAGTGCAGTGGCCAGATCTCAGCTCACTGCAAGTTCCGCCTCCCGGGTTCCCGCCATTCTCCTGCCTCAGCCTCCCCAGTAGCTGGGACTACAGGCGCCGCCACCTCGCCCGGCTAGTTCTGTGTATTTTTTAGTAGAGACGGGGTTTCGCCGTGTTAGCCAGGATGGTCTCGATCTCCTGACCTCGTGATCCGCCCGTCTCGGCCTCCCAAAGTGCTGGGATTACAGGCTTGAGCCACCGCGCCCGGCCAGGAATTTCTTTTGGCTTAGAAACACTTTTTTTTTTTTTTTTTTTTTCTGTTTTTTTTTGAGACCGAGTCTGGCTCTGTGGCCTAGGCTGGAGTGCAGTGGCGCGATCTCAGCTCACTGCAAGCTCCAGCTCCCGGGTTCACGCCATTCTCCTGCCTCAGCCTCCTGAGTAGCTGGGACTACAGGCGCCTGCCACCACGCCTGGCTAATTTTTGGTATTTTTAGTAGAGATGGGGTTTCACCTTGTTAGCCAGGATGGTCTCGATCTCCTGACCTCATGATCCGCCCGTCTCGGCCTCCCAAAGTGCTAGGATTACAGGCTTGAGCCACCGCGCCCAGCCTTGGCTTAGAAACACTTTGAAAAATTACTGAGACATGAAAAGGTGACAGGAACTATAAGTTTGGGAATCTCTAGCCTATCCTAACCCTGAAAGAGTGACTTCAATCCTAGTGAAGAAAGGGAGCAGCTGGGATGCTGTGAACACATCCAAGACCAAGCTGGAGTTTCAGGGGCTGGTCCGGGATGGCCCTGGGAAGGGGCAGCCCCCTCATCCCCCAGGTGCTGCTCCTAAGGGAACTTCTCATTTAGTCACAGACATCAGGGTCTGACTTCGTATCTCAGGGTCAGCAAAGGCCCTGTGAGTCAGAGTCTTTACGTCTCCCCTCTCTTGGGGTAGCAGTGCCAGCTCCCACAGCATCATCCTACCGGAGGCCAAGGGGCAGCTCCCCAGAGGACGGGGCAGAGCCCCAGCCCCTGAGTGCAGGGCGCAGGCCACACCCACCTGTGGAAGACGGCAGAGCAGTCAGTGCACACAGACGTGTGGCTGTCGAACGGGAACAGCACGTCGCCCTCTCTGCAGAGCTCACACACAAAGCCCTTGGCCTGGCACCGCTGGGGGAACAGTGTGGGGTTGGGGCACGGGCATGTCAGTGCCACCTCCTCTGGGCACTCCCAGGCCAGGGACACACCGGGCTGGGCTGCTTCTCCTGCCAATCCCCCCTCAGGGCTGGGGTTGGAGAAAAGCAGCCCTCGGGCAGAGGCCCACCTCGCAGTCCAGCTTGATGTGCTTGGCGAAGAGCGTGTGGATCTCGGTGAGCGAGCAGCCCAGACGGCCGGCATGCACGTCCAGGAGGTCCTGGACAGAGTACATCTCGTCGTTCTCCACAAAATGCTGCCGATCCTGGAGCTGCCAAGTCCCAGCAGCTGTGACCCCTGCACTGGGGAGGGCCCCTCCCACTGCCCACCCATGGTCGCTCCAGCGGTCAGGGCCCGGGTGTCGACAGAGAAACGAGCTACAGAAGGGTCTGGGCCCCAGGAGTAGAATCCAGGAGCCCCAGGAAGCCAACAGGGGAAGATGGACCTGGGCCACATTTCCTGACCCGTGTAGCCGCCGCCCTCCACTCCCCAATGCAGCCCCTCCCAGCCACACTGCACCCCCGTGTTCCCCACCCCTCCTTCTCTGTCTTGTCACACAGCTCACCCCGCCAACACACAACTTATTTTTCTTGTCTTCCCTACTTGAAAGGCACTCTCTAAGGGCAAGCTTTCCTGCCTGTTTCGTTCACTGTTCCAGAATCTAGAACATCTGTATCTGTTGAATAAATAATTAGATGAACCCTGAAATTGCTTTGTGGTCAACTGGCCTGAGGAGGGCTGGCCTGGACCCACCCCTATGGAGATTCACATAAAGGATACAGGGTTTCCCGAACTGAACTAATGGGAGAACTCTTCTGTGGGCTGAACGCCTGTTTGCTTTGTTCCTTGGGACCCGGGAGCCCCTCTGCTAAAGGCACTCCATGCACAAGCTGTCTGGAAAAGACTTGAGCCGGAGGAGCCTCACTGCCCTGGCTGCGCTTCCCATCAGGGCCAGTCCCGCTGGCAGTCTGACCTGCAGCAACAGGCGAGCCTCCATGGCCTCCCTGCATGTGATGAAGTACGGCTTCATGAGCAGGATGTCCTGGCGCAGCTTCTGCAAACAAGGCGGGAGCAGGCAGGCCTCCTCAGCCAGGACACAGGGCTGCCCCAGTGTGGGCCTCACAGGGAGCCCTGCTCACAGACGTCTCGCCTCACACCCGGGTGGGCCGAGATCTGAGTGCTTCACCAAAGCCCAAAATCACAGCTCCCGGACTGGGCAGGACCGTGAGGCTCGCTTACCGTGGCCCAGAAAACCCTCCGTTCTCTCTGCCCCCACCCGGCCCCACAGGCAGACAACTGTCTGGGAGCCAGCAGCCTCAGGACCAAGCCAAACTTCCAGAGAAATCCCAGTGGCCTCCCCAGCCCTGGCCTTGGCAACTCAACTTGCTGCCACAGTCTCCTCCTGGGTAAAACGGGACCTGACTCCTTTCACCACCTCGCGTGAGACGCCGTCACGTCCTGCCGGGACTGCAGCTCCCGTCTGCCCTCGGCTCCCGCCCTACCTCCTCCCTCACCGCTGGCTAAGAGAGTGGCCCCAGCCATGCACAGCCATGGAGCACATGGAAGTGGCTGCCCTGCAGTGAGATTCAGCAGAGGACACATGCTAGAGCCAAAGACGTGGCACAAAAAGAAAAAGAATGTAACTATCTCAAAAATGTACATTGATTTCATGTTGAAATAACATTTTGGATATATTGGGCTAAATAAAATATACTATTAAAATTAACTTCACTTATTTCTTTTTATTTTTTTTTTTTTTTTTTTGAGACGGAGTCTCGCTTTGTCGCCCAGGCTGGAGTGCAGTGGCCGGATCTCAGCTCACTGCAAGCTCCGCCTCCCGGGTTCACACCATTCTCCTGCCTCAGCCTCCCGAGTAGCTGGGACTACAGGCGCCCACCACCTCGCCCGGCTAGTTTTTTGTATTTTTAGTAGAGACGGGGTTTCACCATATTAGCCAGGATGGTCTCGATCTCCTGACCTCGTGATCCGCCCGTCTCGGCCTCCCAAAGTGCTGGGATTACAGGCTTGAGCCACCGCGCCCGGCCTACTTTTTTTTGAGACACAGTTTCACTCTTGTTGCCCAGGATGGAGTGCAGTGGCACGATCTCGGCTCACAACAACCTCCGCCTCCGGGGTTAAAGTGATTCTCCTGCATCAGCCTCACGAGTAGCTGGGATACAAGCGTGCACCACCACACCTGGTTAATTTTGTATTTTTAGTAGAGATGGGGTTTCACCATGCTGGTCAGGCTGGTCTAGAACTCCTGACCTCAAGTGATCCACCCACCTCGGCCTCCCAAAGTGCTGGGATTACAGGCTTGAGCCACCGCGCCCAGCCCTTTTTACTTTTTTAATATGGCTATTAGAAAATTTAATATTGTGGCCGGGCGCGGTGGCTCAAGCCTGTAATCCCAGCACTTTGGGAGGCCGAGACGGGCGGATCACGAGGTCAGGAGATCGAGACCATCCCGGCTAATATGGTGAAACCCCGTCTCTACTAAAAATACAAAAAACTAGCCGGGCGAGGTGGTGGGCGCCTGTAGTCCCAGCTACTCGAGAGGCTGAGGCAGGAGAATGGCGTAAACCCAGGAGGCGGAGCTTGCAGTGAGCTGAGATCCGGCCACTGCACTCCAGCCTGGGCGACACAGCGAGACTCCGTCTCAAAAAAAAAAAAAAAAAAAAAAAAAAAAAAAGAAAATTTAATATTGTGTTCTTGCCTGGCATCAGATCACTACTGGACACGGTTCCAGCATCTTCAACCAAAAGGGCAGCCATGGTGCCCAGCTGACCCTAAGCAGGTGGCCTCCCTCCTCTGCTCAGAACCTCCCATGGCCCAGAGGAGAAGAGGGTACTGGCCCAGCCCTAGGGCCCATCTGACACAGCGCCCCTGCCCCCCACTCCAGGGCTCCAGCCTCACGCGAATCTCCACCAGCTCCTCCACGTAGTTGAACAGCAGAGGGTTGATCTCCCGGAGCCTGAGCACGGGCCGAGACACCATCAGCGCCAGGTAGCGCATGCTGCAGCGAGATACCTGCGAGGCATGGCCGGGTGACACCTCTCACACCCACCCAGGGCCCGTGCAGCCAGCAGCACACACCCCGGGGTACACCGGCTCCACACCCCCATCCTCCTTCCTGCTCTCCCTCGCCAGTGGGATGCCCCCACCTTCCAACTCCCACCTTTCGAGGCTCAAAGTCCCAGTTGTGCACCACGCGTGCAGGGATGACAGCCAGGTCGTTCCAGTGGCAGTGGCTGCAGTAGTACTGGCCGGTGTAGTCACACTGCCTGGCCTCACTGGGCACACCCCCTGCAGGGTCAGGGGGCCATGAGTGTCCCTGCCTCACCAAAGCCCCACTCAGCTTTCCAGCCTCATGGTCTGTCCTCCCATGGACCACAACCCTCAGGGAGAGAGCCACCAGGCCAAGGGTTCCCTCCTGACTCATCCTATCCTCAGCCACAAGATCTCAGGTGGTCCCAGCATCTCACTGACCTGTTTTCCTATCAGTAAAACGGGATATAAACAGGGCCTCACTGTAGGACTGCGGCAGAAACTTCATGAATTAACACCAGCAACTCTCTAGAAAGAAGAGCTGACACGCGTGTGCATGACAACTGTGTGACTTCTCCCCGGTCCCCGTCTAGGAGACTTTGACATGGGAAGGCGGAGGCTGGGTCCCAGCCCTCCAGGTGCTCCTCAGTGATCTGGGCGAGTTACAGAATGCCTGGAACCTGTGTCTGCTTCAGTGAGAAATGAAAAAACGGCAGCAACAGACCCTTGTCACTTCCCAAGGATAACAAGCAGGGACTGCCCCAGGGCCTCACTCAGCTGTCTGACCTACGTGTCCTTACACACCGGTGCACCCAGCTCCCCTGCGAGGAACAGCTCCCTCACCCTCTTCTCTCCCTGCCACCACTCACGCAGAGAGATGGGTGCCCGGCACTCGGCACAGCGGTAATCCTGGCTGTCCAGCCCTGTCTCAGGACAGATGTTCAGTTCGTATTCCGCTTGGTGGCTGACTTTGGAGCTCACACAGGGTTTGGAGATGAGGTTCAAGCACTTGCTGTGACAGCGGTAATAACACCCTAGGGTGGAAGGACACACGGTTCTCAAAAGCGGGAAGGGTGCACCTGCAGCCCAGGCCACCCTCAGCTGGCCTGCCCCCTCCCCATGGGTTCCATTCCGAGGCCCAGATCAATCTAAGACCTCCTGGCACCAAGGGAAGCCTTAGAACCTCAAAGATCCTCTTGTCCCTGGCCCGAGCCTTGCCCCAAAGGTGGCCCAGACCTTGTCCTCCAATTGTCTCACATGTCCAGTGCCAACCTGCCACTCCCAGCACCAGACCCAACCTGTCCAAACAGACAAATGAAACCCCGCCCTCCCTCCCAAGCCCTCAGCTTCCCATCTCCGTTTCAGCAGCTCCACCCTTAAATATCATGAGTTACCCTGATGGGTTTCTATCTCTGTTTTTTGTTTGTTTTGTTTTGTTTTGTTTTGTTTTGTTTTGTTTTTTTCAGACGAAGTCTCGCTCTGTCGCCCAGGCTGGAGTGCAGTGGCCGGATCTCAGCTCACTGCAAGCTCCGCCTCCCGGGTTCACGCCATTCTCCAGCCTCAGCCTCCCGAGTAGCTGGGACTACAGGCGCCCGCCGCCTCGCCCGGCTAGTTTTTTGTATTTCTTAATAGAGACGGGGTTTCACCGTGTTAGCCAGGATGGTCTCGATCTCCTGACCTCGTGATCCGCCCGTCTCGGCCTCCCAAAGTGCTGGGATTACAGGCTTGAGCCACCGCGCCCGGCCCCTGTTTTGTTTTGTTTTGTACTTTTTAAGAGACAAGGTCTTGCTCTATTGCCCAGGCTGGAGTTCAGTGCTACGATCAGAGCTCACTGCAGCCTCGAACTCCAGGGCTCAAGTGATCCTCCCATCTTTGCATCTGAAAGCCCTAGGATTACAGGTGAGAGCCACCGCACCCAGTCAGACAATTTTCTCATCTGTTACTTTCCGTTTCCAAACCTTCAGCTGGCACTGCACTTAGATACTCCTCACTCCCACCACCTGTCCCAACCCAATCAGAGTCATCCTCCTCTCCTCAGTCACCTCTCTCTTCAGTCCAAGCTCAATCAGCAGCCAGGGTAACCTATTAAAGCCCAAGTATGTCCAGTACCCACTTGTGGCCCCCACTGCACTTAAAGAAAAGCCCTGACCACCCCTGAGCTCACCTCCCCTGACACAGAGCTGCAGCCACACCTGGCTCTCTGCCTCTCCTCAAGGCACTGGACACATCAACCGCAGCGTTGCCCTCACCAGAACATTCCTCCCTAGATATTCTCTTGGCTTGTTCCCTGACCTTCAAGTTTTTGCTTAAAAGTCACATGATGCCGGGCGCGGTGGCTCATGCCTGTAATGCCAGCACTTTGGGAGGCCAAGGCGGGCGGATCACGAGGTCAGGAGATCGAGACCATCCTGGCGAATATGGTGAAACCCCGTCTCTACTAAAAATACAAAAAATTAGCCAGGTGTGGTGGCGGGTGCCTGTAGCCCCAGCTACTCCGGAGGCTGAGGCAGGAGAATGGCACGAACCCAGGAAGCGGAGCTTGCAGTGAGCTGAGATCGCACCACCGCACTCCAGCCTGGGCGACAGCGCGAGACTCCGTATAAAAAAAAAAAAAAAGTCACATGATGCCTTTACATTCTGCCCTAAAGTCACATTCGCTCTACCTTAACACGTGCTAGTTCCTTTCCCTTTTTCTTCACTGTACAAACTGACACACCATGTAATTCACTAGTTTAATTCTCATCCAGAACAGCACTGTCCGACGCAGGCAGTACAACTGAGGAAATGCATATTTAGTTAATTTAACTTTGGCCATGTTTGGCTAGTGACCACCACACTGGACAGCTCAGATCTGAACGTGAGCCCAGCAGAGTCCCTCATTCCTCACCCCTCATCTGGGTCTCGGCCCACCCGTGCAGGTGTACCAGGTCTGGATGAGCCCCCTCATCTGGGTCTCGGCCCACCTGTGCAGGTGTACCAGGTCTGGATGAGCCCCCTCATCTGGGTCTCGGCCCACCTGTGCAGGTGTACCAGGTCTGGATGAGCCCCCAGATGATGGTGTTACACTTGTCACAGGTCTGCTTGACGCTCTTGCTCTTCTCCTTGTAGAAGCGGTGCTCAAGGAGCACTCGGATGTTTGGCTCATCCTCATTGGGGTCCTGCAGAGGGTGAGTCAGGGAGGGGTCACAGGTGAGCTGGGCTGAAGTTCCTTTCCCTTCACACAAGCCCCTCAGCTTATTTCTTCCAGGCACCATTTAGAGCAGAGATTGTGAGTTTCAGCACAATGCCACGTCCCTTTTCTCCCTTTCACAGTAAACAATGATCAGCTGGACAAGCACCACCAAGGTCACATGCTACCTTTCCGAGCATCCCTTGCTACCTTTCCTAGCATCCTTTGCTACCTTTCCCAGCATCCCTTGCAGCGACGTGCTGTGTGGGATTGCGCTGGGCCACGGGCATGTGAGCAGGAGCGACGCGGCCTCTCTGCCCCTCCCGCTTTCTGCCAGTTAGGTGCAGGGCAATGGAAAAGGAGGCCCTCTCCAACACCATTAGCTGCCATAGGGGCCCCAGACCACCCGTGAGATTTTTACGTGAGGAAACGAACACATCTTCTCTTTTTTTTTTTTTTTGAGACGGAGTCTTGCTGTGTCGCCCAGGCTGGAGTGCAGTGGCCGGATCTCAGCTCACTGCAAGCTCCACCTCCCGGGTTTATGCCATTCTCCTGCCTCAGCCTCCCGAGTAGCTGGGACTACAGGCGCCCGCCACCTCGCCCGGCTAGTTTTTTGTATTTTTTAGTAGAGACGGGGTTTCACCGTGTTAGCCAGGATGGTCTCGATCTCCTGACCTCGTGATCCACCCGTCTCGGCCTCCCAAAGTGCTGGGATTACAGGCTTGAGCCACCGCGCCCGGCCTTGAACACATCTTCTCTAAGCCACTATGTTTTGGGGTTTTTTTTGTTATCACCAATTTACCTGTTTCTTAATGAATATTCTACTTTCTGCATTCCCAGGGACTCATGAATCAGCACAGGGGACACAGGGTAGCCAGGTGAAAGCACACAGAGACCGAAGGACTGCATCAGGAACATCTGTGGCCTGGGACCCCCACCTTCTTTTGTTGTCACCTTCAAGACACCACCCGTCCTTGTCCAGGTCATGTGGCTCACTCAGGGAGGAACTCAGCTCACCCGCTTGCTTCAGTGGGTGGGCACACAGCCCAGAACTAGCCAATCAGCCACTGTCATTGGGTAAGGGGTGGGCACATGACCCAGAACTGGCCAATCAGTCACTGTCATCAGGTCAGGGGTGGGCCCAGGACTGGCCAATGAAAGTCAGGCCTGAGGTTCCTGCTATGACCACTGAGAAAAGGCAGCTGTCATCTGCACAGGAGGCTCGGCTGCTGGAAAGCAAGGTGTGGTTGCCGGGACCATCTCTGCCACCACACAGTTTTGGAAAGCCTACCTGAGGCTGGATCAGACACAGAAAGTCGAGTTGGGAGACAGCAAGATTCCTGACATTGGAGGACCTTCCAGTCACCAAGAAAATACATTTTTCTTTCTGGTTTAAGCTACTTAAGGTTGGGTTTCTGTTTCTTCCAACAGGAGGGTCTAGACTAACAGGGAAACCTCCCGCAGTGGGGTGAGGGCCCATCTTCCACCTTGCCTGTCTGGAGCCTTTCTACCCCAGCCCCTGTGGCCGAGAGGGAGACCACCACCTAAGAGGGATCCAGAGGCTGCAGGGTCCTCCTGGTTCCACAGTCCTGGCCTCGGCCCCAGGCTGCCCCACGGTGGGGCGGCCCCACACCCACCTTCAGCTCCTGGAGCTTCAGCCGGAGGTGGATGAGACGCACCACGGCATCCTTCTGCTTCTCAGACTGCTCGGGCAGCTCCAGAATCACCTGCTTGCAATCCTCGATCGCCTGCCGCAGCTGCTGGACGTCAGAGGCCAGGAACAGACCCTGCCCAGGTTGGGGGCGGGGGCAGTCAAATACCCACCCTGCAGGATCTCCCTGTTAAGGCCCACCTGCCGAGACAGGCCCAGAGCAGACCCCGACACCCCTCACCCAGAGAAGGAAACTGAAGCCAGAGGGCACTGAGGACTTGCTCAAGGACAGGAAAGGTGGCAGCACGGTCAAGGTCCACCTGGTGCTGCGCACTCCCAGCCCGACCTGTCTGCCCACGGGCCTCTGAAAATCTAATGTTTGAAAGATGATTTTCAAAAGACAACTTCCTTCTTTGAGAAATCCAGATGCTTTTTTGTGACGTCACTTCACTTACTTCTGAAGAGTTTCCTCTTGGAGGAAAGCTAGGGAAATGACATTTGCTGTCGTGAAGGAGAGTAAGTGGCCTCCAGCTTAACTGCCAAGCACAGGCAGATGCCAAGAGCCAGTCCCAGCACTTCCGGCTGCTTTCGCCACACAATGACCAGGGGGCTCAGGGCCCAGCAAGGACCCAGACTCAGAACACTCTGGTGCTCCTGGGGAAGACGGGATCAGGTCTCAGAGCTGTGGGCCTGGATCCCGCCCTCAGGAGCCATCCTCCTCCTCCAGGCTGCTGGGCTCTGAGACCCAGGCAAAGGGGAGGTGGCACCCTCCCCTCCCCCTTGCAGCTCAGTCTGTGGCCTAAAGGAAGTGCTCAAAATGTTGTAATACACGAAACAAGCTGAGTGCAGTGGGTCACACCTATAATGCCAGCACTTTGGGAGGCGGAGGTGGGTGGGTCACTTGAGCTAAGGAGCCTGAGACCAGCCTGGGCAACAAAGCGAGACCCCATGTCTGTAAACAAAATTGAAAATTATCTGAGCATTGTAGTGCACACCTGTAGTCCCAGCTAATCAGGAAGCTGAGGTGGGAGGATCACTCAAGCTCAGGAGGTCGAGGCTGCAGTAAGCCATGATCGCGCCACTGTAGTCCAGAGCAGGGGCAACAGAGAGAGACCTTATCTCAAGAAAAAGAAAAAAAAAAAAAAGATACGAAACACACATACAAAGTCTCTCTTTTTTTTTGAGACAGAGTCTCGCTCTCTCGCCCAGGCTGGAGTGGTGCAGCTGCATGATCTTGGCTCACTGAAACCTTTGCCTTCTAGGTTCAAACAATTCTCCTGCCTCAGCCTCCTGAGTAGCTGGGATTACAGGCGCCTGCCACCATGCCTGGCTAATTTGTTGTATTTTTAGTAGAGATGGAGTTTCACCATGTTAGCCAGGATGCTCTCGATCTCCTGACCTTGTGATCTGCCTGCCTCGGCCTCCCAAAGTGCTGGGATTACAGGCGTGAGCCACCGTGCTTGGCTCAAATCATTTCAAAGTTACATTTCAAAGTTACCGTAATGTTTCTCTCAAAAGTTGGAGATGGTTTGCGTAAAAATAAAAGGTTTTCAAACTTTTTTTTTTGAGATGGAGTCTCGCTCTGTCGCCCAGGCTGGAGTGCAGTGGTCCGATCTCGGCTCACTGCAAGCTCCGCCTCCCGGGTTCACGCCATTCTCCTGCCTCAGCCTCCCGAGTAGCTGGGACTACAGGCACCCGCCACCACGACCGGGCTAATTTTTTCTATTTTTTAGTAGAGACCGGGTTTCACCATGTTAGCCACGATGGCGTCAATCTCCTGACCTCGTGATCCACCCGCCTCGGCCTCACAAAGTGCTGGGATTACAGGTGTGAGCCACCGCGCCCAGCCTCAAACTTTTTAAAAAATCATTATAGCCTCCCCCTTTTCTTCTTCAACACAAGGCTTCCATGGAACAAAATACAGAACAAACAAGAGTGGCCCTGTAATACCTACTGGTCAGTAGGAGGAAGACAAGCAGCTTCCCCCTTACCTCCCACACCCTGACTCTCTGCAAGTCTACAGGACCTCAAGGACCCCAGAGGGAACCAACTCTCTGCACATTTGCTACATGAAGACATGAAGCTCAGGGGATAGGAGAAGCCCCAGGTTCACGAACCCCAATCTCCGGCTGTCTCAACCTGCCTTCACTCAGGCTCTGAGGGTGGGGGTCTGTGGTGTCATGCAGGCCTCAGATTCAAAGCCAGGAGCCCTGGCTGAGGTGGGGGCTGCTGAGCCTGACAATGGAGTGAGGCTATACCCCAGCTCACAGGACGCCGTCCCACCATCTGGGAGGGAGTGACATGGAAACCCCGGCCCTTCCTGCCTTGGGGGCTCCCTCAGTCCCTCTCCCCTTCCAGATCCGAAACCTTACCACAGGGCGGGAGAAGTGGTCCTCAGACAGGCCGAGATCCATCACGCGTTCAGGGCAGCGGAACTCTGGCTCCCCAGGGGGCAGCTCAGGCAGGGCCTCTGGGGGAAGACGGGGACAGGTGTGGAGGGTCAGCTGCTACCTCCTGCCTCCCATCCCCTAGGAAGGAGCTGAGATAGCCAGGAATGGGAAAGAGATTCAGGAAGCCGCACAGAAAGGAGGCACTGTGGGAGCTGGGCACCACTCAGATCTGCACGCCATCCAGTTTGCTTTCAGAGGAGCCCATAGCCTTGTGCAGACGGGAAAGAGACATTCGAAAGGAGGAGGTGGAATGATACTCAGTGCCAAAAGGTCCTCGAGATAGCATTATAGAAACATCCCATTTCTAAGGCAGACACCTCATGGATGACCATGGGGATGACAGAAAAACCACTGGATGGCTACATGGCAAAGTCCACGAACCCCAGTGTTGACTCCAGGCCGTCTCTGCAGCTGCCCCGCTCCAAGCACCCCCTGATGGCCTCATCTGCAGTTTCTAAGGCTCATGCCACCTTCTGACGAGGGAACCCAGAGCACGTTCCCTCAGCTAACCTCTCCGTCACCAGGTCTCAGTGGACCTCACTCAGCAAGTGTTCCCTGGGCACCTACTGCGTGCTGGGCCCTAGGATACAGCGGGGACGGGTCAGGCACAAATCCTGCTCTCGGAGTGTGAGTTCTAGTAGGGACACAGAAACAAACCACAGAACCACAGAACAGACGGGTAACAGAAAAGAGCCAGCAGGTGCCGGCTCTGTGGGAAAGTCAGGGCTGCACAGGAGGCAGCAGGAAGACGGGGGGGTCCACGTACACGGTCAGAGACCTGCCCAGCTCCCACCCTGACTCCCACCAGCACCCACCTTCAGGAGTGATGTCCGGGGCCTCTTCCCCAGGGCCCTGCTCATGCTGTCTTGGCCCAGACTGCTTGTTGAAGGGGTTGAGGTGTGCCTGCCGGAACCGGGCCAGCTTCTCATCATATTCCATAGCATCCCACCTGAGGGCCAGGCAGCGCCAGGATGAGTCCCCAGGTACCAGGCTCACCACGGACCATCCCCTTTCCCCAACCACACTGGGGTGTCTGGGGTGAGGCTGGCCTCTTTCATTTCCCTAAAGTGGGTAGTCCTCACACCACAGCCTCAATCTTCAGCCTTTTCCGGAAACACCTCAGCTGCCTCCCGCCCAGGCCCCCACTGGTGGTGTCCCCTTGGAAAGAGCTCACGGTGACAATGAGGGTCCCACGAGGGCATGTGGCCCATCTTCCTTCCCAGCACAGGGTCCTCTGGCCCGACGTTGCAGAGCTCCAGCCCTAGAGCTAGCTATGGGATCCTCTCTAGGCCTCAGCCCCAGATACTCACTCAGCCCCACTCTACCTTGCCATCCACCTGCTCCTGTGAGACAGACCTCCCAGAAATGGGTTCCTCCTTCCTGGGCCCCCAACAAAAAGTGCTTCCTTGTCAGAGCCTGAAACCACAGCCCCTGTCTCAGGACTCAGGGTTGGACACCTGGGGACAGTGCCAGGGCCCATCCTCTCTGCCGCATGTGGGTGAGCAGGGCCCACCTTCCCCATACCAGGAGTGGGAGATCTTGGGAGGGTTCCCTGCCAGCACACGGAGAAGCCCCTACAAATGCATCCAGGCTCTCTGGCTTGGGTTCTGATCCTGGGATGAGCAACATGAGCTGAACCAGGCCCACGGCTCTGTGCCTCAGGAGCCCAGGAAACAGGCAGGAAGGGCCTAGTTCTCCGCGTGGCAGAAGCTAAGAATCAAGAACGCTCTTTTCCCGCTCTGAGGCTCAGAAAACTGCAGAACTCACAGGGCTGATGGCTCCTGGCAGGGAGGAAGGCACTTTGGTTGGGGTGGGAGTAGAGGCAGTTTGCATGCAGCCCTCCCACATAACTTCCTGGGTCACATTCCTTAGCCTCCCTGCCTCCATTTCCCATCCGTAATGGGCCATTGTGAGGGTGAAATGAGTTAACAGAGACTGAGCACAAAGTAAGCTCGCTGTAAGGCCTGTTGATGTTATAGGAAGTTGGAGGTGTCTTTTTAAAGTTGTTCAGTAACCGCATCAGTGTTAGTTATGCTTTCACTACACCTGTTACAGCCTGAAATAATTCACAAGTAGAATAAACAATCCTATGATTTATCCTCTGCCCCTTCTCCCAAAAGAAAGAGAGCTGAGCCCAGAGGGGACGGCCCTGCTCAGAGTCACACTGTGGCCTGGGGGAACTGGGATTTGAACTCATTGCCTCACTGGCAGTGGGATAAGGTGGCCATCCCAGCCCCACATGGCTACCCTGCAACTGGGCAAGACTCCACACCACCTATGGGACCTGTCCTGCCTGTTGTGCCTGTGGGGAAGGAGTGTGGGTTGGGCACCTGCACGCCAGCCCAAAAGGATCCAGCACCCATTGATAGGCTGCCCGTGGACCCAAACAGGGAGGCACCGGGAAGACACAAGGGGCGTGGGCCCCAGTCCCACCTCTTTCTCTTATTACCTGATGACCTTGGGTGGGTCACAGAGCCAGAGGCGGCTGCCCGATGCCAGCACCTCCCCAGTCTCCCAGGGAGCACCCAGGACACAGGGGAAATCAGGCCGTCCCAACATCACTCCTTCTTCCTGAATGGGGAGCCTCATTTTTGTGTGTCACATAACTTCCCAGCCTCCCCAGCAGATACACTTGGTAAAGTGACTGACAGTTCTGACTCCCTGGGCTTGAGAAGATCAGGCAGATCTGAGCAGCTCTGGGCTCCTGGCTTCACTGACATACACAAGTCCTTACCCTCCATCCACCCCAGGAAGTACGTGTTCTCCCTGATTTATAGGCAAGAAAATGGAGAACCAGAGACTAAATCAGGGCTATCTGAAAATAACAGTAATGGGCCAGGCGTGGTAGCTCACACCTATAATCCCAGCACTCTGGACGGCCAAGGCAGGAGGACGGCATTAGGCCAGGCCCAATGCAGTGAGGACCAATCTCTATTAAATTTTACATAAATATGGGCCGGGCGCAGTGGCTCACGCCTGTAATCCCAGCACTTTGGGAGGCCAAGGCAGGTGGATCATGAGGTCAGGAGATCAAGACCATCCTGGCCAACATGGTCTCTACTAAAATACAAAAAATTAGCCAGGCGTGGTGGCGGGCGCCTGTAGTCCCAGCTACTCGGGAGGCTGAGACAGGAGAATGGCGTGAACCTGGGAGGCGGAGGCTGCAGTGAGCCGAGACTGAGCCACCGCACTCCAGCCTGGGCAACAGAGCGAGACTCCACCTCAAAAAAAAAAAAAAAAAAGATTCTGACTGATGATACCAATAGTCTCATGGTAACAAGACAGACACGCCCAACTTGAATCCCAGCTCTGCCAGCTCCTAGCTGCATGACCTTGGGTAAGTGGATAAACCCTTCTCTGCCTCCATTCTCTCATGTCTCAAATGGGGATTACAATAGTACCATACAGGGTTATTATCAAGATTAAAGTAGTTACTACTAAGTTCAGAGAACACTGGCCAGCACATAGTAAGCACCCAATAAATACTGATTACGACTTATCATTATTACTTTTTTTTTTTTTTTGAGACAGGGTGTTGCTCTGTCACCCAGGCGGGAGTGCAGTGGTGAGATCATAGCTCACTGCAGCCTCAAACTCCTGGGCTTAAGGGGTCCTCCCATATTAGCCTCCCAAGTAGCTGGAACTCCAGGTGTGTGCCACCATACTCAGCTAATGTTTTTTAACTTTTTGTAGAGATGGAGTCTCGCTCTGATGGCCAGGCTGGTCTGGAACACCTAACCTCAGGTGATCTGCCTGCCTCAGCCTCCCAAAGTGCTGGGATTACAGGTGGGAGCCACCATGCCTGGCCTAGCACCATTACTTTTAAGAATCATGGCTGGGCGCGGCCGGGCACAGTGGCTCAAGCCTGTAATCCCAGCACTTTGGGAGGCCGAGGAGGGCGGATCACAAGGTCAGGAGATTGAGACTATCCTGGCTAACATGGTGAAACCCGGTCTCTACTAAAAATACAAAAAAAAATTAGCCAGGCGTGGTGGTGGGCGCCTGTAGTCCCAGCTACTCGGGAGGCTGAGGTGGGAGAATGGCGTGAACCTGGGAGGCAGAGCTGGCAGTGCGCCGAGATCGCGCCACTGCACTCCAGCCTGGGGGACAGAGTGAGACTCCGTCTCAGAAAAAAAAAAAAAGAATCATGGCCGGGCATAGTGGCTCACTTTGGGAGCCTGAGGCGGGTGGATCATTTGAGGTCAAGAGTTCAAAACCAGTCTGACCAACATGGTGAAACCCTGTCTCTACTAAAAATACAAACAAATTAGCTGGGCATGGTGGTGCACGCCTGTAATCCAGCTAATCAGGAAAGCCGAGGCAGGAGAATCGCTTGAACACAGGAGGTGGAGGTTGCTATGAGCTGAGATTGTGCCATTGCACTCCAGCCTGGGAAACACAGCAAAATTCCATCTCAAAAAAAAAAATAAATAAAAATAAATCAGCCCTGATTTAGACTCTGGTTCTCCATTTTCTTGCCTATAAATCAGGGGGAACACCTACTTTCTGGGGTGGATGGAAGGGCTAAGGACTTGTGTATGATGTCAGTGAAGCCAGGAGCCCAGAGCTGCTCAGAACAGACTGGCACTGTCATCACATATGGTGACCAGCCCAGGAAAAAGGGTGCAGGAGCTACGCCTGGGGCAGCCCCTGGAAACCTCCTGGTGTTTAAAACACGGCCAGAGGAGCGTCAAAGCAGGCACGCTGGCACGGACACCTCTGCTCTGCCCAGCAGCTGTACTCTAGGCTACGAGCTCTCCTCTGGGCTGTGAAAAAAAGGCATCTTTTATTTGCGTATTTACTGAGAGTCAGTGCCAGCCCCAGGCCTGGCCCATGGGCAGGGGATAAATGAGGGGAGGCCTTTGGCCTCACAGCCTTAGCATCTCCCCACACACTGACCTGGGGATGCTGGCCACAGTGGCCGACTCTGAGCAGAATGCTCTTCCCACCAGGCTCACCCACCAGTTCTGCACCCAGATGTAGGACTTGGCCTCAGAAAGGAGCAGGCAGGAAGTGGGAGAATGAAAGCAGGGGTCTGGCCACCCCCGGCCCCTCCTCTAGAGCCCATTGCTCTCATCCGGGAGGACTCCACAACTTAGCAATGAAAGGAAACAGAAGAACAGCCGGCGGGGCTCCGGGGCACAGGGGGACCCTGCGCTGAAGCTCAGGACACTCGGGACGCATGGAGCTGGCCTCCCGCGCCCTGCCCGCGGTGTGACCACCAGGAAGTGGTGTCACCACTGCAGCTGCCACCCCCAGAACCTGAGAAGTCACCGCGGTGTGCGGAGTCAACAGCGCCCTGTCTGCCCATACCTGGATCGCCTGCCAGGGCCCAGGGGCTCTCAGGGACAGGACGGTCATTCCTCTAGGGCTGCTCGCCACGGAAGCCTGGCCGTGGGTTCGCCACCTGCTGCAGGGAGAAGCCGCCCCAGGACTGTGCCTCCCCCACCTACCACGCCCGCAGGAGCTCGCTCGGGGTACCCTGGTGTCCCGGGCTCCTCGCGGGGCAGGTCTGTCCCACCCCCCATTCCACAGATGGGGAAACTGAGGCTCGGAGCAGCCCAGGAAGGGGGCACAAGCACTCGGGTCCCCTGGGCCGCCCGGGTGCCCCGCACGCAGCTGGTGTGGACGCCGGAGCAGCGGCGGGGTCCCCGGGGCGGGGCGGCCGAGCTCTCGAGGCCCCGCGCCGGGCGGGCCGCCTTCCCAGCCCGTCCCCGCCAGCCCCGCGCCGCTCACCTGACCGCCGCCGCGCCGCCCCGCATCTGCCCGGCCTCCCGGCTGCGCTGGATCCGCCCGGCCGCCCCGCTGCGCTGATCCCCGGCGCCCGCTGCTGCCGCCTCCGGCGCGGAGGTTCATGGCACGCGGGGCCCGAGTCTGCGAGCCCCGGAGTCCGCCAGGCCCGGCCGGGGCGCCCGTCCTGGGTTTCCTGTCACCACAAAAGGCCTGGCCGAAATCCAAGCCACAGCACGTTTAAAAACAAAACAGGTGGCTTTTAGCTTTTTTTTTTAACCGCAGTGGTTGAGGAGAAAAAAGGAACAGAGAACCCGCGTGTGCGGGCGGCTTGCGGGTTGCCACCTGCAGGCGCCGGCGGGGGCTTCACGGCTGGAGAGCGAGGGGCCCGGGGCGGCTCCACCCTCTTTACGGAGGACACGGCCACGCTGCGCTTCGGAGGCTGCTCCGTGGAGGCCCGGGCGGCGGGACTTCGGAGGCAGCTGGTGTCCGTGGGCCCTGGCATCCTTCCTGCTGTCCGGTTGTTTATACACAGAGCAGGCCCGCTGCTCCCCGCCCCCATGTCCCTCCTCTTACACTTCTCAGGTGGAAGATTCTTCACCTGCCCCCGCTCGTGCCCGCAGGGAGGAGCTGAGGACGGATGAAGGCCAGCATATGGGCCTGGTGCCCTTGCCCTGAGCTCGCGGACTCAGTTTCCCCTCTATGCAGAAAGATGTGGTTTTGGCTGCCTCTGGGCTTGGCCCACTTTGTTCAGTGGGCATCATGATGACAGTGCCAGTAACTGGGGCCCTCCCCAGTGGGAGCCACACAGCATCTTGCAGAGACCAGCTGGGTCGGGGAGACCCTCACCCAGCGGCGCTAGAGGAATTAAAGACACACACACAGAAATATAGAGCGTGGAATGGGAAATCCGGTCTCACAGCCTTCAGAGCTGAAAACCTTGAACAGAGATTTACCCAGGTATTTTATTAACAGCAAGCCAGTGGTAAGCATTGTTTCCATAGATGAACTAAAAGTATTCTTTATGGGAAATAAAGGGATGGGCCGAAATAAAGGGATGGGTTTGGCTAGTTATCTGCAGCAGGAGCATGTCCTTAAGGCACAGATCGCTCATGTTATTGTTTGTGGTTTAAGAACGCCTTTAAGCAGTTTTCTGCCCTGGGTGTGCCAGGTGTTCCTTGCCCTCATTCCGGTAAACCCACAACCTTCCAGCGTGGGTGTTACAGCCATCATGAACATGTCACAGTGCTGCAGAGATTTTATTTATGGCCAGTTTATGGCCAGATTTTGGGGGCCCTGTTCCCAACACCATCTCATTTAACCCTGTGGAAGCCTGGGGGCGAGCAGTCACCTACAGAACAGGCAACTCCATCGGCCCCACCAAGGCCACATTGCTCAGAAGGGGCGGAGCGAGATTCCACCCCAGCTCAGGGTAGCTTCGGACCCTGTGCTCCTCCATGCACTCAGATCTGGAGGGAGACTGCCTTGAGCTGCCGCTCTGTCTGCTGCTTCAAGGTCCTCAGTCCTAGAGATTCCACGTCCACCTGGCCTCTCTCCCAGCTCCTCCTTCTAGAAAAGCCCTTTTCCATCTCAGCTCCCACCTGGGCCCCACAGTTCATCCTCAGCCTGGCAGTCGAGGGACCTTGGGAAGAAGTTAGCCCCCACCTTCACCTCCTGACTCCTCCCAACAGGCCAGGCCCACGCCCACCCCCACCCCAACCCCCACCTCCTGGCTCCTCCCCCAACAGGCCAGGCCCACCCCCACCCCCACCTTCACCTCCTGGCTCCTCTCCCAACAGGCCAGGCCCACCCCCAGCGGGGCCCCTGCCTGGCTGAGCCTCTGTGGAGCACTCCTCCCCAGTAACCCGAACGCCTCCTCCTTGCCTCTGCTCAGTGGTACTCAGTGATCTCTGGGTGGCAGGGACCTTCCCCTCACTCACTCATCATCTCCCTAATCACTCGTCACTGTCTGTTGTCTTCTGTTTTGGACATTTTTATTTATTATTTCTTACCCCCACCCCTCAACCACCAGAAGCTAAGAGCTGCAGGCAACATTTTGTTGCCTTTCTTTGCTGCTTCACGGCCAGTGCCTGGACACAGAGGGTGCCTCCTCACATAGACTAAGAAAGGAATGGGTCCCCGGTTGAGGCTGGCCCTGAGAGGAAGGAGGTTCCACCCAGCAGATGACCCACTACCCAGATGCATGTTAGAACCGGTTGTTGATCTGAACCAGTGTCCACAAAAGCAATGGGAACCCTCCTCCAAGGACAGACAAAGATAAACCCACACTCTCCACGCAGTTTAAAGTCTACTTTCTTAATCAGAAGGTGTGGGCCGGGCGTGGTGGCTCATGCCTGTAATCCCAGCACTTTGGGAGGCCGAGGTGGCAGGATTGCTTGAGCCCAGGAATCTGAGGCTGCAGGGGCCCACTGCACTCCAGCTTCGGTGACAGAGCAAGAACCTGTCTCTAAAATTAAATAAGTAAACAAACAACATAGTGTGTCATGACCATCTCTATTTCTCTGTAGACATTCAACAACACTTTTAATCTTTACATTGTTATTTATTTTGGGACAGGGTCTCGCTCTGTCACCCAGGCTGGAGTGCAGTGGCTCAGTCTCACCTCACTGCAACCTCCACCTCCCAGGCTTAAGTGGTTCTCCCACATCAGCCTCCCGAGTAACCGGGATCGCAGGCAAGCGCCACCACCTGGCTAACTTTATTTGTATTTTTTGTAGAGACATTTGCCACATTGCCCAGGCTGATCTCGGAATCCTGGACCCAAGTGATCCGCCCACCTCAGCCTACCAGAGTGCTGGGATTGCAGGCGTGAGCTACCATGCCTGGCCCTATTTTATTCGTATTTTTGAAGAGACAAGGTCTCACTCTGCTTAAGCATAGCAGCATGAGCATAGCTCACTGCAGCCTCGAATGTCTGGGTTCAAGTGATCCTCCAGCCTTAGCATCCCAGAGTTCTGGGAGAATCTACAGTTACAGAGAATTTATATACTGGTTTAGAACATTTACTATTTTGTTTTGTTTTGTTTCAGATGGGGTTGCCCAGGCTGGTCTCCAACTCCTGAGCTCAAGAGATCTGCCCACCTCAGCCTCCCAAAATTCTAGGATTTCAGGCATGAGCCACCACAAATAAATTTATTGAGCACCAACTATATGCCATGCTCTGGTCAAAGCACTAGGACAGTGTGGTGAGAAAACAGACAAGGTCCCATCACTCAAGGAACCAGACAATAAGCAAAGATGCAAATTAATCAGAGATGTGATAAGCACCAAGAAGGAAATAAACAGTTGGACGAGACAGTGACTGAGATCAGGGAAGGAAGATGCTTGAGCCAAGACTCAGGGATCAGAAGGGAGAGAACCGCTGAAGAGTGGGAGGGGCATCCAGGTAGAAACGCGAGTGCAAAGCCCTCAAGGAACCGAAAGAGCCTCCTGTGAGTGAGGAACTGGAAGCAGGTCCATGTGGCTGGAGTTTAGCACAAGGTGAAGTGAGGGCAGAGGACCAGATATGGGAGGCTATGAGCTAATAGTAAACACATTGGCTTTGATTTGTGGTGAGATAGGAGCCGTTGGAAATTTCTCTCAGCCCTTTTTTTTTTTTTTTTTTTTGGAAACAGGGTCTCACTCTGTCGCCCAGGCTGGAGTGCAGTGGCACAATCTCGGCTTACTGCAGCCTCAACCTCTTGGACTCAAGGGATCCTCCTGCCTCAGCCCCCCTAGTAGCCAGGGCTACACGCACACACCACCACGCCTTCCTAATTTTTTCGGGGGGAGGGGTGGGAGACAGAGTCTCGCTCTTTTGCCAGGCTGGAGTGTAGTAGTGTGATCTCGACTCACTGCAACCTCCACCTCCTGGGTTCAAGCAATTCTTCTGCCTCAGCCTCCTGAGTAGCTAGGATTACAGGTGTGAGCCACCACGCCCAGCCCAATTTTTTTTTTTTTTTTTTTTTTTTTTTTTTTTTTTTTTTTTTTGAGACGTAGTCTTGCTCTGTCACCCAGGCTGGAGTGCAGTGGCACGATCTCAGCTCACTGCAAGCTCCACCTACTCGGTTCCCGCCATTCTCCGGCCTCAGTCTCCTGAGTAGCTGGGACTGCAGGCACCCGCCATCACACCCAGCTAATTTTTTGTATTTTTAGTAGAGACAGGATTTCACTGTGTTAACCAGGATGGTCTCGATCTCCTGACCTTGTGATCCGCCTGCCTCAGCCTCCCAAAGTGCTGGGATTACAGGCGTGAGCCACGGCACCTGGCCCTGGTCAATTGTTTTAATTTTCTTTTAGCCTCCACAAATAAATGAAAACGTGCAAAGCTTGTCTTTCTGTGCCTGGCTTATTTCACTTAACATAATGACTTCCAGTTCCATCCATGTTGTTGCAAATGACAGGATCTCATTCTTTTTTACGGCTGAATAGTACTCCATTGTGTAAAGTACCACATTTTCTTTATCCATTCATCTGTTGATGGAGGATAGGTTTACTATCTGCTTCCTTCTTGATGCTCATCACATCTCTGATCATGGTCATAGTTTCTCAAATGTATACATATGTCAAAATCTATCCAGTTCTACCCTTATACATGTGCAGTTTATTGTATGTTGATTATGTCTCAACAAAGCTGTTAAGAGACCAAGTGTGGTGGCTCATGCCTGTAATCCCAGCACGTTGGGAGGCTGAAGCTGGTAGATCACCATGAGGTCAGGAGATCAAGACCATCCTGGTCAACATAGTGAAACCCCGTCTCTAATAAAAAAAAAAATACAAAAAATTAGCCACGTGTGGTGGTGGGCGCCTGTAGTCCCAGCTAGTCCGGAGGCTGAAGCAGGAGAATGGCGTGAACCCGGGAGGCATAGCTGGCAGTGAGCCAAGATCACACCACTGCACTCCAGCCAGGGTGACAGAGCAAGACTCTGTCTCAAAAAAAAAAAAATACTTATTTTGAGACACATCCATGTGGCAGCAGATGTCTGTGGTTTATCCCTCTCACTGCTGAGTATCCATGGATGACCACACTGTCTATCCATTCACCTGTTGATGGCCATCTGGGCTGTTTCCAGTGTTTGCTATTATAAATAAAGCTACTATAAACGTGTGTGTGCATCACTGTGTGGAGATATGCTTTCATTCTCCTGGGCAATATTTAGCAACAGAATGGCTTGGTCACGTGCAGTGATTTTACTTCTTAGGATGCATGAACTTTCTCCCATGGTGGTTGTGCCTTTTCATGTTCCTGCTGGGAGGTGTGAGTGCTCCAGCGGTTCCTGTGTCCACACCAACAACTGGTGTGGTGGGTCTCTCCCCTGGAGGATACTGAGCAGAGAAGTGGTATAATTTTGTTTTCAAAAGATCCCTCTGGGCCGGGCACGGTGGTTCACGCCACACTTTGGGAGGCCGAAGTGGGCAGATCACGAGGTCAGGAGTTCAAGACCACTCTGGCCAACATGGTGAAACCTCATCTCTACTAAAAATACAAAAATTAGCTAGATGTGGTGACGCGCACCCATAATCCCAGCTACTCAGGAGGCTGAGGCTGGAGAATCGCTTGAACACCGGAGGCAGAGGTTGTAGTGAGCTGAGATTGGGCCACTGCACTCCAGCCTGGGTGACAAGAGCAAGACTCCGTCTCAAAAAAAAAAAAAAAAAGACACATTGGGATAGACAGGAAAGAACAAATTTAGATACACTGTCACATATCTTTTTAGTTGATTTCCGGGTCCTGAGACAAGATCAGTTCAGTTAAACAGCTATTTCCCATCACAGGAGGCGGCACTGCAGATGGGCTAGACTTAGGTATATAAGGAAGATGAACATATTTTTAATAAGAGGCATTTCTGTGAAAACAGAAGAAAAAGTTTACTGTTGGACACAATCTATCCAGATGTTAGACTCAAAGCATCTTTAGATACAGAGGAGGAAGCCCCTGGCAGTCTGACACTATGTTTTCACCCGTGTTACAAAGAATAACTTCAACTTTCTGGGCCTCAGGAAAAAGTAGCAATTTCACTGAGTCCAGGTCAGAAAAACAAAAGACAAATTTGAAAGTATTAGCGTGGGGACTTGTAGCCCAGAAACAATTCAGGACTCAGATCACATTGCAGAAAACAAAAAAGAACCTCAAAAACAACGAACAAGACTCTAACAACAGGTTTACTAGCATGGTTTTTCTGAAACATTTTTCTCTCTCCAGTCTCCATTTTTATTCAGGACAAATCATAGTAGAACAAATACTAGTCTTACTATGCTTGGCCAGATTATTTGCATAAAGTGCAGCAAGAATAATTATTTGCCATATAGGTTAGTTTTGAAGTTGGCTTTGCTGAAACTTTCTTCCATAAGGAATCTCAGATTAGACTTTTTAAAACCTTCAACCCAGCCACGGATTTACCTGTGCTTGCCAATACTCTATGAATTGTGTGAATTTCTCTCCTCTAGGCCCAAAGATAACTTGGGTCTCTTGGAGCTGTCAGAAAGTGACATTCTTTACTCACCGCAGGTTCGGAATCCCATACAGAGATTATACAGACAAGGTACGAGGTCAGTATTCCCAAGCGGCTTTTATTGGCTAAGTCAACTTTGATTCCTTAAAGCAGTCCGTTGCCGGGCGCGGTGGCTCACGCCTGTAATCCCAGCACTTTGGGAGGCCAAGGCAGGTAGATCATGAGGTCAGGAGATCGAGACCATCCTGGCTAACATGGTGAAACCCCGCCTCTACTAAAAATACAAAAAAAAAAAAAAAATTAGCTGGGCGTGGTCGTGAGCGCCTGTAGTCCCAGCTACTCTGGAGGCTGAGGCAGGAGAATCGCTTGAACCCAGGAGATGGAGGTTGCAGTGAGCCAAGATCATGCCACTGCACTCCAGCCTGGCAATAGAATAAGACTCAGTCTCAAAAAACAAAACAAAACAAAACAAACACAAAAGCAGTCTGTTTATATTTGAGCACATGCCATTCCAGTGAAAGTCCTGGTAAAATAACTAGTGTCTCCAATTATGTCCATCACAAGATTCTTCTTGCACATGTGCAAATTGCCATAACTTAAGAATACCCTGGGCTGGGCGCGGTGGCTCACGCCTGTAATCCCAGCACTTTGGGAGGCCGAGACGGGTGGATCACGAGGTCAGGAGATCGAGACCACCCTGGCTAACATGGTGAAACCCCGTCTCTACTAAAAGTAGAAAAAAATTAGCCCAGCGTGGTGGCGGGTGCCTGTAGTCCCAGCTACTCAGGAGGCTGAGGCAGGAGAATGGCGTGAACCCGGGAGGATGAGGTTGCAGTGAGCTGAGATCGCACCACTGCACTCCAGCCTGGGCGACAGAGCCAGACTCCGTCTCAAAAAAAAAAACAAATATAGAAATCTTACATAATTTTGTAATACATATGAATAACGTATTTATATATAACACAAAGAAAGTTAAACACCATTTTACATTTGACAATACTTCCTGTGTGATTTTAATACATCATACCAGTCAAATATGTCTCTTTTGGAATTTAGGGGACCTAATATTTAAAAGATTAGTTTTTTTAAAAAAAGAATTTAGAATTTGTGTTTGGTAAAGCTGTCAAATATCATTAAACATTAGATATCACAAATTAGAATCTCAGGTCAACATAAGTCATCCATTTAGTCAAAATGACTCAGAAGTTTTAGAAAGGCAAAAAACTTTACTCTGCTAGGAAACTCAGCTTTCCAAACAAGACCCAATGAGGATAACACAAGGTCAATGGAATCTGGTCTTCATTCTCACCTTTTTTTTTTCTTCAGTTTACTCAAAAGCCAAACAAAAATATTTCATTATCTCTCCATAATATATAAAAATCTTCTTCAAAAAAGAAAAATTGACCAGGTGTGGTGGCTCACACCTGTAATCCCAGCACTTTGGGAGGCCAAGGTGGGCGGATCACCTGAGGTCAGGAGTTCGAGACCAGCCCGGCTGACATGGCGAAACTCCAGCTCTACTAAAAATACAAAAATTAGCAGGGTGTGGTGGTGCATGCCTTTAATCCCAGCTACTCAGGAGGCTGAGGCAGGAGAATTGCTTGAGCCTGGGAGGTGGAGGTTGAAGTGAGCCAAGATTGCACCACTGCACTCCAGCCTGGGCAACACAGCGAGACTCTGTCTCAAAAAAAAAAAAAATAGAAATAAAGAAAACCAAATTCCATTTTTACATTGGTGAATCATTAATGCTAAAGCTAATTTAAATAAAATCTCGGCCGGGCGCGGTGGCTCACGCCTGTAATCCCAGCACTTTGGGAGGCCGAGGCGGACGAATCACAAGGTCAGGAGATCGAGACCACGGTGAAACCCTGTCTCTACTAAAAATACAAAAAATGAGCCGGGCGAGGTGGCGGGCGCCTGTAGTCCCAGCTACTCGGGAGGCTGGGGCAGGAGAATGGCGTGAACCCAGGAGGCGGAGCTTGCAGTGAGCCAGGATCGCGCCACTGCACTCCAGCTTGGGCGACAGAGCGAGACTCGGTCTCAAAAAAATAAATAAATAAATAAATAACATCTCATAAAGCTGTCAAATTTTAATTAGTTTGATCATAACGTAAGATTTTTATACACCTTTTTTTTTTTTTTTTTTTTTTTTTTTGAGACGGAGTCTCCCTCTGTCGCCCAGGCTGGAGTGCAGTGGCGCGATCCGGGCTCACTGCAAGCTCTGCCTCCCAGGTTTACGCCATTCTCCTGCTTCAGCCTCCCGAGTAGCTGGGACTACAGGCACCCGCCACCTCGCCCAGCTAGTTTTTTTGTATTTTTTAGTAGAGACAGGGTTTCACCGTGTTAGCCAGGATGGTCTCGATCTCCTGATCTCGTGATCCGCCCGCCTGGGCCTCCCAAAGTGCTGGGATTACAGGCTTGAGCCACCGCTCCCAGCCTTTATATACCTTTTATAAACATTTATAATTTTCTGCTAAAGAGATCAATGCTCTAAGAAAAGCCTTTATTAAGACCCACAGACACAGATTCTGGCTCTGCATCAGTGTGCTTTTCAAGATCAATTTACAGAAAAACTAAATAATACTCTTCATTGTAGCCAACTTGCTCACACACAGAATGTTTCACAAAATTAATCTTTTACAAACCTTCTACAACTTGCTTAAATCTTTAGTTTTATTCTTTCTTTTAACCCAAGACAATCTTTAAACTTTCTAAATTAGACAAAATTACTTTTTCTTAAAAAGCCACATTCCTGGCTGGGTGCGGTGGCTCTCGCCTGTAATCAGGCAGGAGAATGGCGTGAATCTGGGAGACGGAGCTTGCAGTGAGCCGAGATCACACCACTGCACTCCAGCCTGGGTGACAGAGCGAGACTCCGTCTCAAAAAAACAAAACAAAACAAAATAAAAACAAAAACACATTCCCATGCCTTTTTACTAAAAACACATAATTTTCATTTCTAGTGTAAGCAATTTTAATTATGTACCAGGTGCAGAGTCTAGGACACAAAACAAAACCACAGATAACGTCTGACTCTTTCCAGCAGAACTAGCGGGCATGGCTAACTCCGCATGTCCCCAGCCTCACCTAGAACCCAATGGCTCTAACGCAGGTAAGTTGAACAATTATAAAAAGTCAGCCGGGCACGGTGACTCAAGCCTGTAATAGCAGTACTTTGGGAAGCCAAGGCAGGTGGATGACGAGGTCAAGGGTTCAAGACCAGCCTGGCCAAGATGGTGAAATCCCATCTCTACTAAAAATACAAAAAGCAGCTGGGCCTGGTGGCGTGTGCCTGTAATCCCAGCTACTCGGGAGGCTGAGGCAGGAGAATGGCTTGAACTGGGACCCAGAAAGGGGAGGTTGCAGTGAGCCAGTATCTTGCCACTGCACTCCAGCGTGGGCTACAGAGGGAGGCTCAGTCTCAAAAAAAAAAAAAAAAAAAAAGTAACAGAAGCAGTTTAAGAGCTTAAATCATCCAGCAAACACTGTAGCTGACTTGCCTTATTTCAGCCAAATATCTAAATTTCTATTTTTTTTGAGACAGAGTTTCACACTTGTCACCCAGGTTGGAATGCAGTGGTGCAATCTCAGCTCACTGCAACCTCTGCCTCCTGGGTTCAAGCAATTCTCCAGCCTCAGCCTCCTGAGTAGCTGCGATTACAGGTATGTGCCACCACATCCAGCTAATTTTGTAATTTTAGTAGAGATAGGGTCTTGCCATGTTGGACAGGCTGGTCTCGAACTCCTGACTTCAGGTGATCCGCCCGGCCACCGTGCCTGGCTCCAAATGTCTAAATATTAAAGACTCTTTATTTTACTTTACCGATAATCTTTAAAACTGTCTTAATTTACCAAAGATTACTAGAATATTATTTTATCAGTTCAGTCACGATGGCCAGGAAAAACTCTTACACATGGAGGTTCACTAAAGATGTTTGTTTCTTGATTGGATTATCGGCTTCAGGGTAGAGCCTTTTAAGGCAGTGGTACCCGGCCTTTTTGGCACCAGGGACTGGTTTCGTGGGACAGTTTTTCTGCAGACTCAGTGAGAGGGACGGTTTCGGGATGAGTCAAGCGCCTGACATTTACAGTGCACGTTATTTCTATTATCACACGGTAATACATAACGAAATAATTGTACATCTCACCCAAACCTGTAATCAGTGGGAGCCCTGAGCTTGTTTCCTGCAACTAGACGGTTCCATCTGAGGGCGATGGGAGACAGTGGGAGGCAGGTTCCCATTCGGAGCTCACTAGAGCCCTCGTGTGCGCACTTCACAACAGTTCGAGCTCCTGTGAGAATCGGATCCTCGGACAGGAGGCGGAGCTCAGGTGGTGACGACAGCGATGGGGTGCCGCTGTAAATACAGATGAAGCTTCTCTAGCCCACCCGCTCACTGGTCACCTGCTGCTATGTGGCCCAGTTCCTAATTGGCCACAGATCACTACTGGTCCTTGGCCTGGGGGCTGGAGACCCCTGTTTTAAGCAATTTCTAGCCCCAAATAAGCAGGCATGGCTGGAAAGCAAAACAGATCCTCAAAATCAAAAATCCTTAACCGGGTGCAGTGGCTCATGCCTGTAATCCCAGCACTTCGGGAGGCTGAGGCGGGCAGATCATTTGAGGTCAGGAGTTCAAAAACAGGCTGGCTAACATGGTGAACATCTCTACTAAAATACAAAAATTAGCCACGCGCGGTGGCATGTGCCTGTAGTCCCATCTACTCGTGAGGCTGAGGGAGGAGAATCGCTTGAACCCGGGAGGCAGAGGTTTCAGTGAGCCGAGATCGTGCCACTGCACTCCAAGCTGGGTGACACAGCAAGACTCAGCCTCAAAAAAGAAAAAAAAAAAAGAGAGGCCAGGCAAGGTGACTTACGCCTGTAATTCCAGCACATTGGCAAGCTGAGGCAGGAGGATCACCTGAGGTTGGGAGTTAAGAGACCAGCCAGACCAACAAGGAGAAATCCCGTCTCTACTAAAAATACAAAATTACCCAGGTACAGTGGTGTGTACCTGTAGCCCCAGCTACTTGGGAGGCTGAGGTGGGAGGATTGCTTCAGTACAGGAGGCAGAGGCTGCAGTGAGCTGTGATCATGGCACTGCACTCCAACCTGGGCGACAGAGTGAGATTTTCACTAAAAAAAAATAAATAAATAAAACCAATGGTCAAAGAAGGGTATATTGACACATAGTAATAACCACTCACTGTGAGAAACTCACTGTGGCCACCAGTCACTTCAAAGACTCTCTCTCTTATCCATCTATTACTTACCATGCAAAGTAATTCAATTGACTGAGTTTTTACACAAGGAGAGCAGGGGCTTTAAAACAATACCTGTACACATATAGCCCAAATATTTTATTTTTTTGAGATAGAGGCTCACTCTGTCACCCAGGCTGGAGTGCAGTGGCACAGTCTCGGCTCTCTGTAATCTCTGCCTCCCGGGTTCAAGCAATTCTCCTGCCTCAGCCTCCGGAATAGCTGGGACTACAGGCACAGGCCACTATGCCCGGCTAATTTTTGTTTTAGTAGAGACAGGGTTTCGCCATGTTGGTCAGGCTGGTCTCGAACTCCTGACCTCAATCCACCCGCCTCAGCCTCCCAAAGTGACTGTAATCCCAGCACTGTGGAAGGCTGAGGCGGTCACTGGCACCGCAGCTCACACCTGTAAATCCCAGCACTGTGGGAGGCTGAGGCGGTCACTGGCACCGTAGCTCACGCCCATAATCCCAGCACTGTGGGAGGCTGAGGTGAGAGGATCACTTGAGGCCAGGAGTTCGAGACCAGCCTGGGCAACATGACGAGATCTCATCTCTATGAGGAACTATAAATATATATAAATATATATTTATATTAAACGTATTTATGTTATACATTATATAAAAATATCAGACCGGCCCAGTGGCTCACGACTCTAATCCCAGCACTTCAGGAGGCTGAGGTGGGCAGATCACCTGAGGTTGGGAGTTTGAGACCAGCCTGGCCAACATGGAGAAACTCTGTCTCTACTAAAAACACATTAGCCAGGCATGGTGGGCCATGCCTGTAATCCAAGCTACTCAGGAGGCTGAGGCAGGATAATTGCGTGAAACCAGGAGGCAGAGGTTGCAGTGAGCTGAGTTCATGCCATTGCACTCCAGAGCCTGGGCAACACGAGTGAAACTGTCTGGAAAAAAAAAATTAAAATTTTAAAAATGCCTGGCACAGTGGCTCACACCTGTAATTGCAGCACTTTGGGAGGCTGAGGAGGGCGAATCACCTGAGATCAGGAGTTCCAGACCAGCCTGACCAACATGGAGAAACCCCGTCTCTGCTAAAAATGCAAAATTAGCCAGGCATGCTGGTGCGTGCCCGTAATTCCAGCTACTAGCAAGGCTGAGGTGGGAGAATCACTTGAACCCACGAAGTGGAAGTTTTGGTGAACCAAGATCACGCCATTGCACTCCAGCCTGGGCAAAATGCTGTCTCAAAAAAAAATTATCTATATACTATAGATAATATAATGTATGTGACATAAATATATTTTTAGAGATAAAAGGGCAGTGTCTTAGTGGCTGAGGTACAGCAAAAGGGGCAGTTGCATTGGTTTTCCCATAAAGAGTCCAAAACAGCCATTTTCCAGCTTTCAAAGGATTTTAACTGCTCCAGATAATTCTTGGCCAGGGACAACGGCTCACACCTGTAATCCCAGCACTTTGGGAAGATGAGGCGGGTCAATCACCTGAGGTCAGGAGTTCAAGGTCAGCCTGGCCAACATGGCGAAACCCCATCTCTACTAAAAATACAAAAATTAGCCAGGCATTGTGGCAGGCACCTGTAATCCCAGCACTCTGGGGGGCCGAGGCAGGTGGATCACGAGGTCAGGAGATCGAGACCATCCCGGCTAACACGATACCTCGTCTCTACTAAAAATACAAAAAATCAGCCGGGTGTGCTGGCGGTGCCTGCAGTCCTAGCTGTGTCCAGAATTGGTAGGTTCTTGGTCTTGCTGACTTCAAGAATGCAGCTGCCGACCCTCGCGGTGAGAGTTAAACAGTTCTTAAAGATGGTGGGTCCCAAGTTTGTTCCTTCCGATGTTCAGATGCGTCTGGAGCTTCTTCCTTCTGGTGGGTTCGTGGTCTCACTATCAGGAGTGAAGCTGCAGACCTTTCTGATGAGTGTTACAGCTCGAAAAGGCAGCCTGTCTGGAGTTGTTCGTTCTTCCCGGTGGGTTCGTGGTCTCATTGGCTTCAGGAGTGAAGCTGCAGACCGTTGCAGTGAGTGTTAGAACTCACAAACGCAACGTGGACCCAAAGTTTACGCAGCAGCAAAATCTATTACAAACAACGAAGGAACAAAGCTCCCCAAGTGCGGAAGCACACCGCAGCCACTTGCAGCCTGCTTTTATTCCCTTATCCGACCCCACCCACATCCTGCTGATTGGTCCATTTTACAGAGAGCTGACTGGTCTATTTTACAGACAGCTGATTGGTTCGTTTTGACAGAGTGCTGATTGGTGTGTTTACAATCCCTGAGCTAGACACAGCGTACTAGACAGAAAAGTTTTCCAAGGCCCCACCAGGTTAGCTAGACACAGAGTTACCTAGACACGGAGTACTGATTGGTGTATTTACAAACCTTGAGCTAGACAGAGTGCTGATTGGTGTATTTACGATTCTCTAGCTAGACAGAAAAGTTCTCCAAGTCCCCACCAGATTAGCTATACACAGAGTGCTGCTTGGTGCACATACAATCCTCTGGCTAGATATAAAAGTTCTCCAAGTCCCCATCCGGCTCAGGAGCCCAGCTGGCTTCACGCGGTGGATACCGCACCAGGGCTGCAGGCGGAGCTGCGCTCCAGTCCCGAGCCGCGCCTGCCCTCCTCAGCCGTTGGGCTGTGATGGGACCGGGCGCCACGGAGCAGGGGGCGGCGCCCATCGGGGAGGCTCGGGCCGCGCGGGAGCCCACCGCAGTGGGGAGCTCAGACGTGCCAGGCTGCAGGTCCCGAGCCCTGCCACGCCTGGAGGCAGCTAAGGCCCAGCGAGAATTTGAGTGCAGCGCTGGTGGGCCAGCACCGCTGGGGGACCCGGCGCAACCTCTGCAGCTGCTGGCCCGGGTGCTAAGGCCCTCACTGCCCTGGGCCGGCGGCGCCAGCCGGCCGCTCCGAGTGTGGGGCCCGCCGAGCCCGCGCCCACCGGAACTCGCACTGGCCCGCGAGCGCCGCGCACAGCCCCAGTTCCTGACCGCGCCTCTCCCTCCACACCTCCCCGCAACCAGAGGGAGGCAACTCCGGCCTCAGCCAGCCCAGAGGGGGGCTCCCACGGTGCCGTGGCGGGTTGAAGGGCTCCTCAAGTGCCGCCAGAGTGGACGCCGAGGCCGAGGAGGCGCTGAGAGTGAGGGCTGCTAGCACATTGTCACCTCTCACAGCTACTCGGGAGGCTGAGGCAGGAGAATCGCTTGAACCCTGGAGGCAGAGGTTGCAGTGAGCAAGATCGTTCCACTGCACTCCAGCCTGGGCAAAAGAGTGAGACTCTGCCCAAAAAAAAAAAAAAAAAAAAAAAAAAAAAAAAAAAAAAAAAAAAACGGCCGGGCGCGGTGGCTTACGCCTGTAATCCCAGCACTTTGGGAGGCCGAGGCAGGCAGATCACCTGAGGTCAGGACTTCAAGACCAGCCTGGCCAACATGGTGAAACCCTGTCTCTACTAAAAACATAAAAATAAATAAATAAAATAAACAACTAGCCGGGTGTGGTGGCACACGCCTGTAACCCCAGATACTCGTGAGGCTGAGGCAGGAGAATTGCTTGAACCCAGGAGACGGAGGTTGCAGTGAGCCGACAGAGTGCGACTGCACTCCAGCCTCGGCAGCAGGGTGAGACTCTGTCTCTAAATAAATAAATAAATAAATAGAATTATTAAGGCTGAACATGATGCTATTATGTGTTCTTTCAGACTGGTTGTCTGACATGAACCCAAAAATTCATGCCCTCTGAATTGGCGGAGACCAAGAGATTCCCCCCATGGTCCTGAAGTCAAGCCCTCCAGGACACAAAACAAGACAAGAAGGAAACCTCACCCAGTTTTTGTTCAGGGACCCACAGCAAAATTTGTAACTGACCAGTCTGCTGAGGCAGCTTGAACCACGGATTTATAAGGGTCCTGGCCACATTCTAAACTGTATCTCCTTCATGACAGAATGACACAGAAAGACAAATAAGACGAGTCACACAAATCCTTTTTCCTTTTTTTTTTTTTTTTTTTTGAGTGAGTCTCACTCTGTCACCCAGGCTACAGTGAAGTGGCGCGATCTCAGCTTCTCAGCTCACTGTAACCTCTGCCTCTCGGGTTCAAGCAATTCTCAGCTTCCTGAGTAAATGAGATTACAGGCACCCACCACCACACCAGCTAATTTTTGTGTTTTTAGTAGAGACGGAGTTTCACCATCTTGGCCAGGCTGGTCTTGAACTCCTGACCCCGTGATCCACCCGCCTCAGCCTCCCAAAGTGCTGGGATTACAGGCGTGAGCCACCGCGCCTGGCCCCTTTTTCCTATTAATCAAAACCTTCCAGAGGAGACAGTTACTTCTACCATTCACCCACCGGGTTAGTGCAAAGAGAGAGGTAGAAGCCTGGCTGGTAAGAAATTATCTCCCTTTTGCTGGCACACTGGGTTTCCAGGTTCCCTTTCTCTGTAGCTTTCAGCTGCAGAAAAACAGGGTGGTTTTTGGTGACCCTGCTGGCTGCACCGTAGCTGTGGGGGCCAAGGTGTGTTACTAAAGAAAGTCATCTTTTTTTAATTAATGGAACCACAGGCAAAAGCCTCTCAATTTTGCAACAGGCTACATGGGGGAAACTAAATTAACCTTTCCCATTCCAACCATCACAAAATACATGCGCCAAAATCCAGACACTAGTCACCCTGCTCGGCGTTCAATATTGACCTGGCAAGGCTCAAACTTCCCCTGCTTTGGCCCCTGTTACCTTTGATTCACTCAAAGTGGGTGGGATGACCTCCGACCCAGAGTTTATTGGACACTCTCTGAGCACAATAGAAGAAAGGAAAGTCGCCCTGAGTTAGGCCTGGTGAGCTTCCTTCTGGGCTCCCTGAATATGGTGGACCAGACAAACAGGGAGAGTCTGCGGAAACTACCATCAGTGCTCTCAGGGATCTCCTCTGTGTATACAAACTCACAACAAAGTAAAGACAAACAAAAGGCCCTCAGAGCCAGGATTCTAGACCAGATTACAAATCCAAAGATCATTTCTCTAAACAGCTCCCCTATTCTCTGTGCAACCGGGGAGAAACCTCCCCAAACCGAGGCTCCTCTTTCTACAATCTAGAGCCGGACGGTCCCCAGGACGGGTGGATCATGAGGTCAGGAGATTGAGACCATCCTGGCTTACACGGTGAAACTGCATCTCTACTAAAACTACAAAAAAAATTAGCCAGTCATCGTGGCAGGCACCTGTAGTCCCAGTCACTTGGGAGGCTAAGGCAGGAGAATGGCGAGAACCCGGGAGGTGGAGCTTTCAGTGAGCTGAGATCGCGCCACAGCACTCCAGCCTGGGCGACAGAGTGAGACTCCGTCTCAAAAAAAAAGAACCAGTGCCATGTAAGAAGTGGTTCCAGCCACCACCCCTCCATGTGAAGGGATGGCCGGGCAGCCGTGCGGAGCAGGGGTGCAGAGGACAACCCCAAGAGTGAGGTGTGGAGGTGTCAGAGCTTGCAGTCGCCCCCTCCTGACACTGAGAAGCTAATACACTGTATCTAGAGAAAGGATCCCTTGCTGTTTCAGGTAGATTTGGGGTGATTTGTCACACAGCAACAGCTGGCAGAGGAGACAGATCCCTGGCCTTGTCCACGCTGGGGGTGTCAGGGCCAGAACTCGAGATGGTGGCCTCTGGGGCTTCTAGTCCTGGCACCTGAAGCTAGGGCCTGCAGTGCCCATGGCCTGTCTTCCTCTGAGCCCATTGCCACGTTGAAGGGTGATTCAAGAAGAAGGGGCTGCTCTAGGCCGGGCGCGGTGGCTCAAGCCTGTAATCCCAGCACTTTGGGAGGCCGAGACGGGCGGATCACGAGGTCGGGAGATCGAGACCATCCTGGCTAACACGGTGAAACCCCGTCTCTACTAAAAAAATACAAAAAACTAGCCGGGCAAGGTGGCAGGCGCCTATAGTCCCAGCTACTCGGGAGGCTGAGGCAGGAGAATGGCGGGAACCCGGGAGGCGGACCTTGCAGTGAGCTGAGACCCGGCCACTGCACTCCAGCCTGGGCGACAGAGCGAGACTCCGTCTCAAAAAAAAAAAAAAAAGAAGGGGCTGCTCTCAGGGAACCACTGGGCAGAACCTGGGGGACTAAAGCCACTTATGTCCGTCAGTTCCAAGGGGCGGGGCGGCAGGGAGGCAGCTGTGGAGGGCTCAGGAAGTCGGCCTCTCTGGGCTCCAGGCTCTTTCCCTGTAGGAGGATGTGGGGCACCAGGTGAGCAGCTCCACAGACCATGCCTTCCAGGTTCCTGTGTGGCTGGACACCAAGTATTGTGCACCCCAGGAAGGGGCGGCCAGGGGCGGGTGGACTGACATGTCCCTCCTGGCAGCCCAGGCCTGGGTCCTGTGGCTGCATCTCCCTAACCCCAGCAGCCCCTCTCAGGGCCCAGTCCCGAGACACCCAACACGCCATCTTTTTCAGGCAGCGCTCAGGGCCCCCTTCCCTACCTCCCTGGTTCTCACCCGAGGCTTCAGGTCTCATGTCAGTTTCCACCCCAGCAGGGTCCACCTACCCCAACTTTCAGCCTACAGAGAAATCTCAGGGTGCGGCCTGCAGGCAGGTGGGAGAAATCTCAGGGTACAGCCTGCAGACAGGTGGGAGAAATCTCAGGGTGCAGCCTGCAGACAGGTGGGAGAAATCTCGGGGTGCAGCCTGCAGACAGGCGGAGAAATCTCCGGATGCAAGCCACTCTGTGGGAGACCAGGGGAGGAGTGTGGGTTTGTTTCTAAGTCACAGGAGGGCTGCATCTCGGGGTCTAGAATGAGGCTTTATCTAGGTACTTCCCATTCCTTCTCTCGGGTTCCCCATTTCCAGGGTCTCCCCATGGGCTGTGCCTTGAGACACCTTCTGGTCCCAAGCGCAGGCCTCTCTCAGCCACCAGCCTGGGAGAGGATGAGCTCTTGCCTGCCCACCCGGGCTCCATCGACACCTCCACCCACGGGACACAACTTTCCAGAATAAAAGGAAATCTCTGGCACCAAGCAAGGGTATCTGACAGCAATAGATTTATTAAGTATCCCCGAAAATATAAACACAAACCAGTAAAAAACAAAACCATAAAACGTCAGGCCTGGAGCTGCAATCAGACAGACAGGAGCAGCACACACATGGCCCAGGTGGGGAGGACGAGGCCGTAAATACTGCAGGAGGGTGGCAAGGGAGCCCTAGGGCAAGGGGGAAAGCAGGGTACAGTGTTGGCAGCAAGATGGCTCTGGGGGTCAGACACTGCTGACCTTGGCCCCGGCCGCCACCTGCCCCTCACTCCAGCTGCAAGCAGCTTCACTTGGGGCCCTGGGCCTCCGACTCCTCCTCGTCGTCTTCGTACATCTCGCCCTCCTCCTCGGCCGTGGCGTCCTGGTATTGCTGGTACTCGGACACCAGGTCGTTCATGTTGCTCTCGGCCTCGGTGAACTCCATCTCGTCCATGCCCTCGCCCGTGTACCAGTGCAGGAAGGCCTTGCGCCGGAACATGGCCGTGAACTGCTCGGAGATGCGCTTGAACAGCTCCTGGATGGCCGTGCTGTTCCCGATGAAGGTGGAGGACATCTTGAGGCCACGGGGCGGGATGTCACACACGGCCACCTTCACATTGTTGGGGATCCACTCCACGAAGTAGCTGCTGTTCTTGCTCTGGATGGCCAGCATCTGCTCGTCCACCTCCTTCATGGACATGCGGCCCCGGAACACAGTGGCCACCGTCAGGTAGCGACCGTGGCGCGGGTCGCAGGCAGCCATCATGTTCTTGGCATCAAACATCTGCTGGGTGAGCTCGGGCACGGTCAGGGCCCGGTACTGCTGGCTGCCCCGGGCTGTGAGGGGGGCAAAGCCGGGCATGAAGAAGTGCAGACGGGGGAAGGGCACCATGTTGACGGCCAGCTTGCGCAGGTCAGCGTTGAGCTGGCCAGGGAAGCGCAAGGAGGTGGTGACCCCGCTCATGGTGGCTGACACCAGGTGGTTGAGGTCCCCGTACGTGGGCGTGGCCAGCTTGAGGGTGCGGAAGCAGATGTCGTAGAGCGCCTCGTTGTCGATGCAGTAGGTCTCATCCGTATTCTCCACCAGCTGGTGGATGGACAGCGTGGCGTTGTAGGGCTCCACCACTGTGTCTGACACCTTGGGCGAGGGCACGACGCTGAAGGTGTTCATGATGCGGTCCGGATACTCCTCACGCACCTTGCTGATGAGCAGCGTGCCCATGCCGGAGCCCGTGCCACCCCCCAGCGAGTGGGTCAGCTGGAAGCCCTGCAGGCAGTCGCAGTTTTCACACTCCTTCCGCACGACATCCAGAACTGAGTCCACTAGCTCCGCACCCTCCGTGTAGTGACCCTTGGCCCAGTTGTTGCCAGCCCCACTCTGACCTGTGCAGGAAGAAGAGGGGTAGGGGACAGGGGTCAGGGACTCTGCAGTCCAGACCTCCAGCCCCTGCCTGAACATCCCAGGGCAGCCATGGCAGCCCTGTGCCCATTCTCATTTCTGTAAAGTAGACCCCACTGAGCACCCCTTCTCATACCCGCTGTGGCTTCCCTGAGTCAATGCTGCTGAGTGCTGAAGACAAGGGGTCTGGACAGGGTCTTGAGAACTTGAGGTCACACCAGAGCAAGGCTCTGCCTTCTGAGGGGATCCTGGGTGAGTGGATCAACCCTCCTGCTCCAGCCCACCTTCCTTCTGACTGACTGTGCCAGGAGCCTAAACAGCCACCCCAGAATCCCTGGCAGTTGGGCACTGGATGCGAGCTGGCATCTACCAGTTGGGTGTGCTGAGGCTGGGAAGGCAGAAGTGAAGTGAGGCCCTCCGGTTTGTGTGGCACATCTATGGCCCTGCCCCAGGACACAGGCACGAGAACGTCCTGCCCTCTTGGCCGCGGCAAGGCCTCATTCTCCTGGACCTTGGAGTCCTCTGGAGGCCCCATTCCGTCTCACCAGCTCTCTAGCAATTCTGTAAGCTTCTGTCTGCTTTATACTTCATTCCACTTGAAATGCATGAGTGGTTTCTGTTCTCCCCACAGAACCCTTTCTCTGGGCCTCCAATGCCCAGCTGTAAAATGGAGAGATCAGTTCTCACCCTTCAAGATCGTGTGAGGAGCTGACCATTCCTTATTTCTGACAGCCGCCCCCGTGCACCGACCTGGGCTTGCATGTCATACGGTCTGCCATCAGAGCTTGGAGCAGGGGAAACTTACCAAAGATGAAATTGTCAGGCCTGAAAAGATGTCCAAAGGCCCCTGAGCGGACACTGTCCATGGTTCCAGGTTCCAGGTCAACCAGAATGGCCCGAGGCACGTACTTGTGAGCTGAGGGGAGAGAAGGGCTCGGTGATTTGGGTTACAGAGGGCCAGAGCCTCTCCCTCATTCTTTCTAAATTCTCTGCCTGCCTGCCATCCTGCTGCTCACATCCTAAGAGCCTTTACTCTGAAGTCAGAGAGTCCTGGACCAAAGGCAAGCTTGAGCAACTTTCTTCACCTTAAGCCTCACTGTGTGTAAGAACAGAGCAGGACAGGACGGAGCAGGACAGGACGGAGCAGGACAGGAGGGAGCAAGTCACACCCCCACCAGGCGCAGGGGCTCACGCCTGCACTCCCAACACTTTGGGAGGCCAAGGCAGGTGGATCACTTGAGTCCAGGAGTTCAAGACCAGCCTGGGCAACATATCGAGACTGACTCTATTAAATTAAATACAATTTTAAGTCACATGTCCATGTGGGCAGTTGGGTGTATCACCACTTTGATATGGAAATCACTTTATACCAGTTGCTAAATAGCCCCTGACTAAGCCCTCCAGGTGACCCCTTCTCTAGACCCTCTTACAGCCTCCAAAGTCTCTGGCCCACCCCATCCCTGTCTGTGCCCCTGGACACGCAAAGGCCCTCATGGCACTAATATGTTTGGCTCTCACTTTTGTGACTGTGATTTGTTGTCTTTATTTTGTGCCTCTGGATGCCCGACATCCACTTATGCCTGCTGGCATCTCGGCCAACCCATGGGAGGACAGAGATGCTGAGGAGACCTGGTCAGTCCAGGGCTGGGATGGAGAGGCTGGGGTGGGGAGGCTGAGGTGGGGAGGCTGGGGTGGGGAGGCTGGGGTGGGGAGGCTGAGGTGGGGAGGCTGGGGTGGGGAGGCTGGGATGGAGAGGCTGAGGTGGGGAGGCTGGGATGGAGAGGCTGGGGTGGGGAGGCTGGGGTGGGGAGGCTGAGGTGGGGAGGCTGGGGTGGGGAGGCTGGGGTGGGGAGGCTGAGGTGGGGAGGCTGGGGTGGGGAGGCTGGGGTGGGGAGGCTGAGGTGGGGAGGCTGGGGTGGGGAGGCTGGGGTGGGGAGGCTGAGGTGGGGAGGCTGGGGTGGGGAGGCTGGGGTGGGGAGGCTGGGGTGGGGAGGCTGAGGCAGCCACTCACAGGAGGCCTCATTGTAGTAGACGCTGATCCGCTCCAGCTGCAAGTCCGAGTCGCCCACGTAGTTGCCGCTGGGGTCGATGCCATGCTCATCACTGATGACTTCCCAGAACTGCAAACAAAGTAGGAGAGGAGGGGTCGGCGGGCGGCCCATAACCCCATCAGGCCCTTGCCCTTGTGAAGCCTCATAGCCCTTGGTGCAAAATGAGGGCTTTTGACCCAAGGCCTCCACGAAGAGAGCCCCACACTCTGTCATCTGTCAGAAATCGCCCTAATAAACAGGCACCTTCACACCTGCACGTCCAGTCCGACCACAGCTCCAGGGTGGGTCAAGGTTCAACAGACCCACACCCAGGCCCCCAGGCCCAGCTGTGCACCTGCTGGCAAGAGCCTGGGCCAGCTGATCCCTCCACGAAGGGCGTTGGTAATAAACACCCTGAGGGCCGGACGCGGTGGCTCAAGCCTGTAATCCCAGCACTTTGGGAGGCCGAGACGGGCGGATCACGAGGTCAGGAGATCGAGACCATCCTGGCTAATATGGTGAAACCCCGTCTCTACTAAAAATACAAAAAACTAGCCGGGCGAGGTGGCGGCGCCCGTAGTCCCAGCTACTCGGGAGGCTGAGGCAGGAGAATGGTGTAAACCCGGGAGGCGGAGCTTGCAGTGAGCTGAGATCCGGCCACTGCACTCCAGCCTGGGCGACAAAGCGAGACTCCATCTCAAAAAAAAAAAAAAAAAAAAAAAAAAAAAAAAAAAAAAAAAAACACCCTGAGGGATGGTTTTTACTATCCCCCTCTCTTCAGAAAAGGAAACTGAGACAGAGAGAGGGTAGACACACCCACAGTAGCTGGTAGGGCAGGGTTCAGAGGCCCGGAGCTCAGGATCGCTTTTGGCTGCTACACTTGCCCCTCCACGTCAGAGCAAACCATGTCCAGTGATGGTGCCGGGACATTACTGGCCTCAGCCAATGGGACTCATAGGGACCCTGAGAGCCAACCTCATCAGGGACCCCCAGCTGGGTCTGCAGAGGGGTCCTTGGGGTCTCAAATGGGTAGCGACTTGCCTGAGGTCACCCAGCCTGTCCGTGTGGAGCCGTCCCAGCTCCCATTGGTCATCCTCTCTCTACCTGCCACCTCCACCTTTCTCCCCCTAGAACAGGTGCCTATTGTGCTTCTCAGACTCTGCTCCCAAGACAGCTGCAGAGCCTAGACTCAGGGGCTGGGCCTGCTGGGTTAACAGGCCCTTCCCCCACCCCTCCCAGCTGTGTGACCTTGCACAGGTCACCAGGATTCTGTGACTCGGTGTCCTCATCTGTACAATGGGCATGATGACAGCAGGTCTTTTTGAGATTAAAGTGGGTTAATCTGCATAAGGCATATAAATGGTATATGGCAAACGTAGAACTATTAGCACATATGTGTGCACACAGATACCCAAACTCCTGGGTGAGAGCAAGGCCTGCAGAGAACTTGCCACCTTATCGTGGGACACACGCTGATGGCCAAGGCTGCTGCGTCTGGGAGCAGTGTCTGCAGGCAGCAGGCCTCCTGGGACACACGCTGGATGGCTTCCTGGGGCCACCTGATCTCTCCCAATGCCCCTTGCCCTCACTCCTCAGGAGTGACTTTTAGATGAGCTGACGGGCATGAAGGCCTCAAGAACAAGGGGCGCTACACGTGAGTCACGCGCTGCAGAAAAGATTCCTCCAAAAAACAGCAGGTGAGAAAACAATTTGGTGGGGCCGGGCACAGTGGCTCACAACTGCAATCCCAGCACTTTGGGAGGCTGACGCGGGAGGCCTCCAGGAGTGCAAACAAAGATGTGCTTTGGAATGGAGACACAGGAGATATGTTTTAGGATGCCTCTAGCAGGCCGGACACAGTGGCTCACACCTGCAATCCCAGCACTTTGGGAGGCCGAGGCGGGCAGATCACCGTAGGGCAGGAGTTCGAGACCAGCCTGGCCAACATGGTGAAACCCCGTCTCTACTAAAAATACAAAAATTAGCCGGGTGCGGTAGCGGGTGCCTGTAGTCCCAGCTACTCCAGAGGCTGAGGCAGGAGAATCGCATGAGGAGGCGGAGGTTGCAGTGAGCTTACATCACACCACTGCACTCCAGCCTTGGCGACAGAGGGAAACGCCATCTCAAATAAAAGAAGGAAAGAAACGGTTTGTGGGTGCTTCTCTATGTGTGGGTGTCTCTGTTAGATGTATGGAAGGCTGTGCCTGGGGAGGGGCCCCAGACTGGGAGAACCTTCTTCTCACGGGGTGCCCTATGGTCCTGTTGGATTTTATCACGTGCACAGTGTAGCTTTTCAAAGAAAATTTGTTAAAAATAAATTTTTTTAAAACCTTAAGAACACAGTGTAATTATTATAACATGAACAGTGTGGACATGGACAGCCTCTGCTAACAGTCTCGCGATGCCAATTCACCCTGAGACTGTTGTCAGAGGTCATCTCGCCACAAAGGTCGGGGTGGATTTCTTTCCACCTTTTGGGCATTTTTGTCATTGCTAAGTTTTATTCTTTTTGCATTAAGCTTTTACATTATAAAAATGAATCAGGGCCGGGCGCGGTGGCTCACACCTGTAATCCCAGCACTTTGGGAGGCTGAGGCGGGCAGATCATGAGGTCAGGAGATCGAGAACATCCTGGCTAACACAGTGAAACCCCGTCTCTACTAAAAAAATACAAAAAAATTAGCTGGGCGAGGTGGTGGACGCCTGTAGTCCCAGCTACTCGGGAGGCTGAGGTGGGAGAGTGGCATGAACCTGGGAGGCAGAGCTTGCAGCAAGCGGAGATCGCACCACTGCACTCCAGCCTGGACGATAGAGCGAGATGCCGTCTCAAAAAAAGAAAAAAAAAAGAATCAGGCTGAGTGTGGTGGCTCATGCCTGTAATCCCAGCACTTTGGAAGGCTGAGGCAGGTAGATCATTTGAGGTCAGGAGTTCGAGACCAAACTGGTCACCATGGCAAAACCCTGTGTCTAATTAAAATACAAAAATTAGCCAGGCGTGGTAACACACACCTGTAATCTCAGCTACTTGAGAGTCTGAGACAGGAGAATCACTTGAACCCTGGGGGCAGAGGTTGCAATGAGCCAAGATCAAGCCACGGCACACCAGCCTGTGGGACAAGAGTGAGACCCTGTCTAAAAAAAAAAAAAAAAAAAAAAGGCTGGGCACGGTGGCTCACACCCCTGTAATCCCAGCACTTTGGGAGGCCAAGGTGGGTGGATCACGAGGTCGGTAGTTCAAGACCAGCCTGACCAACATGGTGAAACCCCATCTCTACTAAAAAATACAAAAATTAGGCTGGGCGCAGTGGCTCATGCCTGTGGCCCCAGCACTTCGGGAGGTCGAGGCAGGCAGATCACAAGGTCAGGAAATTGAGACCATCCTGGCTGGCAAGGTGAAACCCCGTCTCTACTAAAAATACAAAAAATTAGCCAGGCATGGTGGCGGGCACCTGTAGTCCCAGCTACTTGGGAGGCTGAGGCAGGAGAATGGCGTGAACCTGGGAGGCAGAGCTTGCAGTGAGCCGAGGTGGCACCACTGCACTCCAGCCTGAGCGATAGAAGCAAGACTCCGTCTCAAAAAAAAAAAAAAATTATTAGCTGGTTTGGTGGTAGGCGCCTGTAATCCCAGCTACTTGGGAGGCTAAGGCAGGAAAATTGCTTGAACCCAGGAGGTGGAGGTTGCAGTGAGCCAAGATCACTCCACCGCACTCCAGCCTGAGTGACAGAGTGAGACTCCATCTCAAAACAAAACAAAACAAAACAAAACAAAAAATCAGCTGGCCATGGTGGCTCATATTTATAATCCCAGCACTTTGGGAAGCCAAGAGAGGTGGATCACTTGAGTCCAGGAGTTCGAGACCGGTCTAGGCAACATGGTGAAACCCTGTCTCTACCGAAAAAAAAAAAAAATTAAGTTGGGCATGGTGACGCATGCCTATAGCCCCAGCTACTCAGGAGGCTGAGGTGGGAGAATCACTTGAGCCAGGGAGGCAGAGGTTGCAGTGAGCCTAGATCATGCCAGTGCAGGTGACAGAGTGAGACCCTGTCTAAAATAAAAAACAAAAACAGAAAGGTCATGGAGGCATTTGAGGGCTCGTCCAAGCTTCCCACGTACCGCTTGCCTCCCTAATACTGTCTTTCAGGATCCTCCATTAATTTAGTTGCTGGCAGTCCACTTGAGCCGGGGACCTTGCTCCCCAAAGCACTGGGACACCCCAAATTTGTGGTTCCAGGGAACCCACCACCACCAGCACCTGTAAAGGAGGGGTGGACAGAGTAACACATCTATGGGAAGTCCTCTGCTGAGTGAGGCACGGGGCGGCAGGAGCAATGGACCAGAGTAGATTCAGGGCCCAGCATGAGCACAGCTGTGGGCCAGGCACTGTGCCTCGCAGGACCTGCTTTCTCATCTGTGAGATGCGTGTGTGAATGGTACCCACATCAAGGCCTTACCACAAAGTTTGACATGAAAATATTCAGCAGGCCGGGCGCGGTGGCTCAAGCCTGTAATCCCAGCACTTTGGGAGGCCGAGGCAGGTGGATCACGAGGTCAGGAGATCGAGACCATCCTGGCTAACATGGTGAAACCCCGTCTCTACTAAAAATACAAAAAACTAGCCGGGCGAGGTGGCGGGCGCCTGTAGTCCCAGCTACTCGGAGGCTGAGGCGGGAGAATGGCGTGAACCCAGGAGGTGGAGCTTGCAGTGAGCCGAGATCGCACCACTGCACTCCAGCCTGGACGACACAGTGAGACTCCGTCTCAAAAAAAAAAAAAAAGAAAACATTCAGCACATGTTGGCTTCATTTTGTTAAAAGGTTTTAGATACTATTTAAAGTTTTAAAACCATATGCACAGGTCACTTAAATAAAAGGGATCAGGAGGATAGAAAAAGAAATTTGTTCCCACTTGGATAGAGAGAAGTGGCTAAATGTGCACTTCAGCCTTATCTGCAATATTTCACTTTTTTTAACGAGAATATATTAATTGCTTTTGTAGTTAAAATTGTAATTTGAGATAAAGCAATAAAATGTTACTTTTTTATTTATTTTTTTTTTTTGAGACAAGGTCTTGCTCTGTTGCCCAGGCTGGAATGCAGGGGCATGATCTCAGCTCACTTTAACCTCTGCCCGCCTCCCCCAAGTGATCCTCCCACCTCAGCCTCCCAGGTAGCTGGGACCACAGGCTGGCGTGCCACCATGTCCAGCTAATTTTTTTTGTTTTTTATTTTTTGTAGGGACAGGGTCTCTCCATGTTGCCCAGGCTGGTCTTGAACTCCTGAGCTCAAGAGATCCACCCACCTCGGCCTCCCAAAGTGCAGGGATTACAGGCGTGAGCCACCATGCCTGGCCTATGTTACATATTTAAGAAACAATAAAGGCCGGGCGCGGTGGCTCAAGCCTGTAATCCCAGCACTTTGGGAGGCCGAGACGGGCAGATCACGAGGTCAGGAGATTGAGACCATCCTGGCTAACAAGGTGAAACCCCGTCTCTACTAAAAAATACAAAAAACTAGCTGGGCAAGGTGGCGGGTGCCTGTAGTCCCAGCTACTTGGGAGGCTGAGGCAGGAGAATGGCATAAACCCAGGAGGCAGAGCTTGCAGTGAGCTGAGATCCGGCCACTACACTCCAGCCTGGGCGACAGAGCAAGACTCCGTCTCAAAAAAAAAAAAAAGAAACAATAAAATACAATTTTATGAACTAAGTTGTTAACATCACTACAGAAAAGGAAATCGGCCGGGCATAGTGGCTCACACCTGCAATCCCAGCACTTTGGGAGGCTGAGGCAGGTGAATCACCTGAGGTCAGGAGTTTGAGAACAGCCTGGCCAACATGATGAAACCCCGTCACTACTAAAAAATACAAAAAATTAGCCGGGCGTGGTAGTGAGTGCCTGTAATCCCAGCTACTCAGGAGGCTGAGGCAGGAGAATCGCTTGAACCCAGGAGGTGGAGGCTGCAACGAGCCGAGATCGTGCCACTGCACTCCAGCCTGGGCAACAAGAGCGAAACTCCATCTAAAAAAAAAGAAGAAAAAAAAATTGTGGCCAGGCGTGGTGGTGAGCGCGCGCCTGTGGTCCCATCCACTCGGGAGGCCGAGGATGCGGTGAGCCGAGATCGCGCCACTGGACTCCAGCCCGGGCGACAGAGCCAGACCTCGTCTCATAACCAAAAACAAAAAGCAAAAACAGAAACGTAAAAACAAAACGCAGAACCCGGCGTTCGAGGCCAGCCTCTCGGCCCGGGCGCTGTCCTTGGTGCTGACCTCGCGCCGCGCTTGGGTCCTGGGGAAAGCGGGGCCGGGCTTTGCGGGCAGCGGCCCAGGCAGGTGGCAGCGGCGGAGGTGGGAGCGGCGGCCGCCGCAGAAGGGGCTGCGTTACCGGGGCCTCCAAGCCCCTGCAGGACCCGAATGCGGTTCCCGCCCGGCCCGCGGCTCCAAGGGGGCGTTCAGGCGAGGGGGCGGGGCGAGCAGGGACGCCGTCTCCCATTGGCTGCGAGGGCCAGGCCCCGCCCCCTCCCCGCCCAGCAGCCGCGAGGAGGCGGCGCCGAAGCCCGCGCGGAGGACAAAAGCCCCCCCCGCCCCCGCGCTGCCCCGCCCCGCCCCGCCCCGAACCCGGGAGGGAGGAGCACAGGCCCCAGGAAAGGAGACCCCGGGGCCCAGACTCAGCTCTGCGGCGGCGGGGCAGCGTCCTGCGTCCCGCGGGCCCAGGTGCTTCTGCACAGCCCGGCCCGCCCCTGCCCCCCAGGGGTGACTGCAGGCGGCCGCTCGGCTGTCCGGGCTTCGGCTTTTCTCATCCTCGGGGCTCCTCGGGGCTGGCTGCGCCCGGCTTACCTCATCCCCGCGAGACGATGCGGGCGCGGCTCCCAGCGCAGGGGTGACCGCGGTGAGTCGTCCGCGCTGCCGCGTGACCGCCCGGGACCCGGCTTTGCTCCCGGCCTCGAGTCACCCCGACTTCCCTCTGCCCAGAGGGGCACCTTTCTGGGCACCTTCCTTCCTGCCCAGCCAGGCACCACCCAAGGACCCCAGACAGAGGAGCAGCCGCCTTGCCCGCCTTCAGCTGCTGCCCCCCCACCAGCTGTGGGAGTGGAGGCCGAGAACGGCCAAGGAACTTCCCGTCAGGGGGCGAATCCCCTACACGGGCCCTGGCCCGGGGGAATTCGCGTGTGACCCCTGGAGACCTTCCAGGGCGAGGGTGCGGCTGGACGCAAACCACTGAGCTGCTTCCCATTGATTCCACAAGGGCAGCAGAGGAAAGGAATACGCTCTTGCCGCCCCCCGCCCCGAGAAAATTTACTTCTCTGTTGTTTGCATTGTTAAAAAGAATCGGATACTATTATTATTATTTTGAGACAGGGTCTCTCTCATCGCCTAGTCTGGAGTACAGTGGTGCGGTCATAGCTAATTGCAGCCTCGACCTCCCACGCTGAAACGATGTCCCATCTCAGCCTCCCAAGTAGATGGGGCTACAGGCGCGCCCACCACGCCAGGCTAATTTTTTTTTTTTTTTTTTCCGAAACGGAGTTTCACCATGTTACCCAGGCTGGTCTTGAACTCCTTTGCTAAAGTGATCCTCCAGTTTCAGTCTCCCAAAGTGCTGGGATTACATGAGATTCCTGATCCACCGTGCCGGCCAGGTATTAATTTTTAAAACAAAATAAATTAAGAAAAACCTCAAAAGGAATAAAAGTAGTGGGCAAACTGAGGGCTCCAGTGTTGAGAAGCAGAGCACAAGGCAGCCAAGGACGCGGTCCAGGGGACAAGGGCTACCACTGCCACCCATGGAGCCTCAGGGGATGTCCGCATGTGGAACTGACTTCTAGGTCCCAGCTCTTGCCTGATAAGTGCCTTGTGGGACCACAGCTCTGGGCCCATCCCAGTCATAGAAGGAGAAACCCCAGGTGGGCCTCAGGGCTGCCTGCCCTCCCTCCCCACAGCGACCCCTGACCCTCCCAGGAGCAGATGCTCAGGGCAGGCTTGGCCCCAGTGACCACATTAATGAGCCCTCAGCCCCTCCCATCAGGCCAGGGCAGCTGTCAGAGGCTGCTCCAGGAGTCCTGGTTTGATTTGAGGCCACTGTCCCCCAGGCCTCCCCTCCCCCAGGCTCTCCTTGGCAGGCACAGCTGTCTCCTTGGGTGATTAGAGTCTCCCCATTACTGGGCCTCCCACCCTCAGAGGCGCCTCCACCCAGAACCAAAGTTGCAATTTACATGTCAGCCACGTGGCTGGCCCTGTTGTAATTAGCTTTTTGTTCCTGCCTGGTTTCCGTGGCAACAGCCTCCCGAGGAAGCCTTTCTCTGGCCCCTTCCCCTCCAGGACCGTCTCCTCCACCCCCTCCTTCCCAGAATCAGCGCTGCACCAGCCCTGAGCTGGGTCCCTGGCCTTGGTCCTGACAAAGCCAGCCTCACCCCATCCCCCGTTCTCCAACACTGTTCGGAGGGTAGACCCTTTGGCAAGCAGTACCCCACCCGCCCCACCCGAGCCCCAGGTTGGCTCCTGCAGGGGATGAGAACCAAGGGCCAGCCCAGCTCTCTCGCACCTGCTGTGTGACCTTGGGTCAGGGACAGCCTCCCAGGACCAGGGGACAAGACGTCCCCTTAATGATTTAGGCGGGGGTCCCTGTAGAGCTGCATCAACGCCCCTTCCTGCCTGGCCCCGACATCTGCGAGGTGGGCTAACAATGGAGGGAGGGGCGCGCCACGGTGCAGCCTCCACACCCCACAGCCCGGCTTTGTTCCCACATCCAATCCCCAGACTGGTAGACCCTGGGTGGGCGCGGTCAAGCCCCGCAGGGGTTGCCCAGGAGCGGCTGCGCCGATGGAGAGCCTGGTCCTGGACCAAGGTCATCTCGAGTCCAGGCCCAATCCCTCCAACAAAGGGACAGGGTGGGGCTAGGACGTCGAGGGCTGTTGGAGCAGGCTGGGGACATCGGGGCGGCTCTAGCCTCTCGAGGGACGTTCGATTCCTCCAGTGGGGGGTTCGGGCCAAGGGAATCAAGGCTGTGAGGAGAACCCCAGCCCACCCAAATCTGCCTACCCCACCCGTCTCACTCAAGGCTATGCTGCGGCCCCTAAAAAGAGGGCCACGCCCAGACAGGGCTCCCAGCTGCACCTGCGGAGGCCTGGTGGAGGAGGCGCAGGTGTGGAGGGGGCGCAGGTGTGGAGGGGGCTGAGGCTTTGCGACTGACGTGAGCTGCGCCCCGACAGCCCGAGGTCACCTGGGCAGGGGAGGAGAGGTGCGGGCGAGAGTCCCAGGGCGGGGGCCCCGCGTCCCGGCCGCCCGGCGCGACGCTGGGCGCATCCCTTTGTTGCAGGTTCGCAGGGGCGGGGGCGGCTGGAGGTGCGGCCCGCGGGGCACGGCGCCTCCCTCCTCCCGCCCCGAGGCCCGGGACAGGCCGGGGCGCGCAGCCTCACCTTGGCCCCGATCTGGTTGCCGCACTGGCCGGCCTGGATGTGCACGATCTCCCTCATGCTGGGCGCGTCTTGCTGGCGGCTGCGGACGGGCGCTGGCGGGCCGGGCTGGCTGCTGAGGGTCGGGGACCGCGGCCGCGCGATCTTATAGCTGCGGCCCCGCCCTTCGCATCGGCTGATGTCACCGCGGGTGGCCAATCGGGAGGCGCCGCCGCAGAATCCCGCCCGGCCCGCAGGCCCCGCACCGCGCGTCCCCGCCCGCATCCTCGGCACCGCGCGTCCCCGCCCGCCGCGCGCAATGCGGCGCCCCTCCCGCAGCCAAGCCTCCCCCAGCGCAGGGCCGGGCGCGGTCTGGGGGCCCCCGCGCACTCGAAAGGAGGGGCTGCCTCCCAGAGGAGCTGCCTGTGGGGGCGCCGGGCTCCAGGGAGGACAATAGAAGCCCCTCTTGGCCCTGGGAACCCCGCCCCTGGCTACCCTGTCGGTTCCGCCCTTGCGACAGCCCCACCCTGCGGCTTTGTAAGGAGGTCTTTATCCCCACGCCGGTTTAGGGACCAAGCCGCACCTTCCCAGCTCCCTGTCTTTTGGCAGAAAAGGTGCTCTGAGCTTTGCCGGTTTTGGGTGGGGGAGGTAGGTAAAGGTTGGCGCAGGCCCTGAACCCACTGAGAAGAAACAAAGCGTCCGATCAGAGCTCGGAAGGGCGCGGACACAGAGGGGTGACGGCGGCCGAGAGCGAGCTCCGTGGGTCGCCGGCTTCCGCAGTGGGGGGGCCACCTGGCCCCCTCCCGCAGGGGGCTCCGTGAAAGGCCAAAGGAGCTTTGTGGGCCCGGCCGCGCACAGCACCTGGACGTGCCACTGCCCGGTGCGCATCCGTGTCAGGAATTGTCACAAGGACGCACAAGCCAGGCAAGAACCCGGCCAGGGTGGGGGAGGGTGGGCAGCGGCTTCTATCTGACTCACTCTCTGATGTCGGAGAATGCTGCAGGGGGGCCTCAGGGGAACAAATGGAGATGCGTCTACTGGTCAGAGAAGAAGGGAGGGAGGGAAGGGCTCGCCCGCACAGCACTGACCTCCTCCTGGGCCAGATATTACAGTGACACCACCTTATAACAAGGACCTTCTGATATTTCAGTAACAAAAATCCTTCAGGAAGGGTCTGACAGTGCACAATGCACAGACGACCCCCCGTCCCCAAATCAGCATTCACTTCACACAATGAGCAGCTGCAAACCCTCCTGTGGACGCCTGTGTCCGGTCCGTGTGCACAGGACTGTGTGGGTGGCATGGCCTTGTCCCTGTCTCTCTCTTTTCTCTCAAGAAGCTCTCCAGTTCGGAAAGTCGAGAAATGGATCTTTTGTTCTCAAGAGATGCCCCTCCCTGCCCCACAGTGTGCTCAAGTGGCTGTGGCTGGGGTCTAGCTGCCTGGAGTTCCTCCCTGTCCCTGTTCAAGGGAGTCCCGGGTGAGCGTCTGGGTGCCTGCCTGTCTCCATGAGGGAAGTTTTGCAGCCTCAGGCCAGCCAACCCCTGCTCCATCCTCAGAGAGCTCTGGTGCCAGGCTGAAGGCTGACTCACCGTCCGGTCTCCCAGCACAGGCGGGCCCTGCCAGGAAGCAGCTCCCAGTTCTGAGGCCGGCAGTCAGGGCTGGAGCTGACACAGGGGTGGGGCTGGCCAGGGGGCTGCTGACTGGGCCTGCCTAGGAGTTGGCTGATGGCAGCCCTGCAGCCTCCACTGAGCCTGTTCCGGAAAGGGGGTGACTGAGTGCTCAGCGTCTGCAGAGGAAATGGAGTTGGTCTCTTCAGCGAGATGCCCAGGTTTCAGCAGAGGGATGGCCCAGGGGCTCCACTGCTCCCTAGCACCAGGCAGCATAGTTCATTCCCAGGGGACTTATCCGCCGCTGGGCCTCTGCCTCATCCTCATCTTCAGAGGCCTCACATCCAGCACTTCCCAGGACTGGCTCAACACAGACCACCCCCGACCCCCACCCCACCTGCCCACTCCCAGAATGGCAATGCTGGACAGACAGCAGACCCAGCCCCCAGCCCGCCTGCACTGAGCCCCCTTCCAGGCATCTCAGAGTGACCAGGGATGGTCCCATTCACGGCTCATCACGGCTGGAGGGACTCAGGGCCAGGGCCAGCAAAGGAGTGTGCCTGGCTGAGGTCACCTGTGGTCACATGGAGGGCTGGGCACCCACCTCTCCTGCAGCTGGGACAGTGTCAGAGTGGAGGGGCTGGGGCCCTGCTGCACCTGCTCCTCATTCCTCTAGGCTGGGGTTTGTAAGCACGGAGAGAAACCTGAGAAGCAGGGTCAGCGCAAGCCTGGTTGGGACCTCCACACTCCCCAGGCGTTCAGGGCCTCTGGGGCTGTGGCTTCCTCACCTGGGGAGGCAGCCACGTTTTCCAGGACTCCTTTCTTCCTGGACTCTCTTGACTCTCATCCCTGCCCACCTTCCCCTCCCCTACCTCTCCACCCGCAAACTTGAAGCACTTTCTGGAAGGGGCTAAGGTGGGTGATGCTGAGTCACATTTATTACCAGACTTTCCTGGCCCCGTGCTCCCAGGCACTGGTCACTGAGTCAGGCATTTGCCAGGGCTGTCTGCCTGGGTGACTGCTGCAGGAAAGCAGGCTGAGGCCCCAGTTCCCAGTCTGAGCCTTAGAACCAGTGCTCAGGAGGGCTCAGCCCCACACCACTTGTGAGGTTTCTGCAAACCTGGTCCCTTGGCTTGAGGCAGGGATTTCACTTCCTTTGGCAGAAGCCATTGCATGACTGTAGCTGAAGCTTTCTGGTCACAAAGTCACTTCTCCTGGGGCTGTTGTGGGAGTAGCTCTTGGCACACTCTTCCACCCAGAGCCTCCACATCCCAGCTGACGAGGGCACAGGTCCTGAGGTTGGCAGCAAAGATGGGGTGGGGTGGATGCCCATTGGAGCAGGTGGAGTGCCCCGGGAGTGGGCGGAGAATGTCTCTTCAGGAGCCTGAGGTCGGCCCCTGGTGCCCAGAGCCTGAGGCCTCACAACCTCCCCATGTCCTCCTCCGTTACCCACGACTGCTGGTGAGAAGTCCTGCCTGGAGTTTTGCAGGGACCCCTCTCCCTGGTCCCAGAAGGGTCCATGCTTCAACACCTTCAGAGGTCAGTCCATCGTCTTTGACAAATGGGGACCAGGGAGGTAAGGGACTGCCCAGGGTCACACAGAAACCAGGCCACACAATATCACCACCTCCCTCTGCCCAGCATGCTGAAAGCTGCCCGTGCCGCGCTCACCAGGAGCACAGCAGCACCTCCTTGAGCGTCCTGCGGAGCTCCTGGCTGCGGAAGGCGTAGATGAGGGGGTCAATGATGGCATTGCAGATGATGAGGGCGAGAAAGAGGTTGAAGTTCTTGAAGATGCAGCTGCAGGTGGGGTGCTGGGGGCAGAGGACAATGAGTGTGAGATGCAGGAAGAAGGGGCCCCAGCAGAGGAAGAAAATACCCAGCAGGATGGTGAGGGTGGCAGCGCCTTTGAGGCCAAAGCCCTGGTGGGCCAGACGCTGCCTCTTGTGGAGCCGGGCAATGCCCTGGGCGTGCTGGCAGGCCTGGGCCAGCATGTGGATGTACAGCACAGCCATGAGTACCAGCATGGCCAGGAAGAAGACCACGAGGCACAGCAGGACGGCTGCGTGGTCGTAGTAGGCAATGAAGAGCGTGCTGCAGAGGACACTGACCACCCAGATGGCTGCGACGGCTCGCCGTGCCCGCGGCAACGTCACGATGCTGTGGTAGCGCAGTGCGTAGAAGATGGAGATGTAGCGGTCCACGGCAATGGCGCCCAGGAAGCAGAGGCTGGACAGCATGGAGCTGCAGGTGATCACGTCAATGACATTGTCCAGCTGCTGCACCACGGCAGCCCGGGCCGCCAGTGCACCGGCCTCCAGCAGGAGGGTGACGGCCGTCTCCAGCATGTTGCTCCCGCTCACCAGCAGGTCTGACAGGGCCAGGCAGCAGATGAAGCAGTACATGGGTGAGTGGAGGTTCCGGTTCTTGGCAATGGCGGTCACCACCAGCACGTTCTCCACCAAGCTCACCAGCCCCAAGCTGAGAAAGAGCCCATCAGGGATGGACACCTCTAGGCACTGGGCTCCTGTCTGGTTGGCAGCCAGCCCCAGGTGGGGGGTGGCTGTGGGGGTGGAGTTCAGGGAGCCCAGCAGTCTTCTCTGGGATCCCTGCACAGGCATAGTCCTGTTCAGGAAGCAGGAAGGGGTCACTGGAGGCCCCCAGGTCCCCACAGGTCTCCCCCTCCAGGTGTCCTGCTTAGCTCATGGTGCTGCCAGGGGGCCTTGGGTATCCCCCATGCCTGCCTCCGTCCATCTGGGCACCCCCAGATCTGCCCTCACACTCACCCTCTCCCTGGCTGGACAGGTCAGTCCAGGCATGGCCCAGCCAGTCCAGACACCTCCTGGCATCAACCCTCTGGGCTCAAGGCATCTCACAACCAGTGTGGACAAGCCTGGTCCTCAGCTCCCTCCCTGCCTCTTCCCTGGTGGCTGCTCAGGTCCCCAGGACATTTCAACACCTCTGGCCCCCTCCTGGCCTCTGTCTCCTGCCTCCCTGGGCCAGGGTTGGGCTGAGGTCCTGGGAAGAATGGAGCCTTTCTCTGCATTTTTAAAAGTCATCCTCGGAGCCCCTCCCACTGAGGGCGGGCACATGATGGGCACGTGGCAGGGGCGTGAGCGCCCACCACGGCCCGCCTGCCACCAGGCGGTGCGCAGCACCCCGGGGGTCTGTCATGTAGCATATCTCCCTTACGTTAAAAAACACCACAGTCTGTCCTGGTCACCAGGGACCCCACCTGGCCTCCCCTCTAGGAGTCCGGGGCTTCCCTGGGACCTGTCCCCTCCAGAGGCTCCTCTGCCTCAATCACTGGCCATGGATGGCACCCCTAGGCCCCACCCCTCCCCACGTCAGCAGCTCAATGAGGACAGGGCACCCTCTGCTCTCAGCCAAAGCATGCATGGGGCAGCAACTCAGCTGTCAACGTTCATGGCAGATTTGGGGGCGGGACCAGGGAGAACTTTCCCATAATTAAAGTTCTGGAAACTGCGTGAGCCTGCAGGAACTGCACATCGCTGGGGGTGAGGGGGCTTCCGGCCGCAGCAGAGCGTGAAACGGCCCAATGCTAGTGAGCCCCAGAGGAGTCGGTGCTTTTAGGCATCTCACAGAGGCTGAGGCCACTCTGGCCCCTGCCCCCAAGGGCCCAGCCTCGCCCAGCCAGAGTAGCGACCCCCTGAGCTGCAGCCCTGGGGCTGGGGGTGTCGCTTCCTGGGAGCGGACGGGCTGGGGGCACCCTGGTGAGGTCCTCAGGACCCTCCAGTCATCTCGCTCATCCTCACAGGGGCACCCGGGACGCCGCTCCCGCCCTCCCCGCGCGGTGCCCCATTTCCGCTGTGGAAGGCACCACAGGCCCTGCCCCAAGAGCCACACCAAAGGCAGACCTCTCGCCTCCAGCCAGCGCTCGCACGTGGTGCTCTGCAGGGGTTCACAGCAGGCAGGCATGGCCCGAGACCCAGCAGGGGCGGTGGGGAGGGCCACGGCACCCAGCGCAGGCATCTTCCTGGGTTCACTCCAGGGCGTTCCCAGCACTTCCTCGCTGAGACTGTGCTGACAGCCTCTGTGCTGACAAAAAATCTTCTGAAGGTGGAAGCGGGAGGGGGATGGAATTATTCACCCCATTTACAGGTGCAGAGAAGGAGGCAACGGTGCAGGCGCCGCCCACGTCAGGGTGTTCAGTGTTTGCATCTGTGATGTTCGAGTTAAAATCCATCCGGTCTCTGGCCGGACTGCCAATCTCTGACCATGAAATGCTCACACCACTCACAAGCCACCTCCGTGAGCACATTAATATCATTCATATTTACTGATTCAGTAAATATTACTCACTTGTTACATCTGCATTTTACAATTTATAAATCTTTATTTTTGCTTTGAAATTTTTTATTATTGATGGGTGTGGTGGCTCACGCCTGTCATCCCAGCACTTTGGGAGCCCAAGGCGGGTGGATCACCTGAGGTCAGGAGTTCAAGACCAGCCTGGCCGACACTGTGAAACCCCATCTCTACTAAAAATACAAAAATTAGCCAGGCGTGGTGGTGGGCGCCTGTAATTCAGTTACTCGGGAGGCTGAGGCAAGAGAATCGGGAGGCTGAGGCTTGAACGCAGGAGGTGGACGTTGTCGTGAGCTGAGATTGTGCCACTGCACTCCAGCCTGGGCAACAAGAGCAAAACTGTCTCAAAAAAACCCCAAAAATCATTATTGCCAGGCACAGTGGCTCACCCCTGTAATCCCAGCACTTTGGGAGGCTGAGATGGGCGGGTCTGAGGTCAGGAGTTCAAGACCAGCCTGGTTAATATGGTGAAACCTCATCTCTAATAAAAATAAAAGGCCGGGCGCGGTGGCTCACGCCTGTAATCCCAGCACTTTGGGAGGCCGAGGCGGGCGGATCACAAGGTCAGGAGATCGAGACCACGGTGAAACCCCGTCTCTACTAAAAATACAAAAAATTAGCCGGGCGCGGTGGCGGGCGCCTGTAGTCCCAGCTACTCAGGAGGCTGAGGCAGGAGAATGGCGTAAACCCGGGAGGCGGAGCTTGCAGTGAGCCGAGATCGCGCCACTGCACTCCAGCCTGGGCAACAGCGTGAGACTCCGTCTCAAAAAAAAAAAAAAATAAAAAAAATAAAAAAATAAAAAAATTAGCCGGGTGTGGTGGGAAACAGAGAGAGATTCAGACTCAAAAAAAAAAAGTGTGTGTGTGTGTGTGTGTGTGTGTATATATAATTTTTATTTACTTATTTGAGACACAGTTTCACTCTGTTGCCCAGGCTGGAGTGTAGTGGTGCATTCTCGGCTCACTACAACCTCTGCCTCCTGGATTCAAGCAATACTCATGCCTCAGCCTCCCGAGTAGCTGGGACTGCAGGCGCCCGCCACCACACTCGGCTAATTTTGGTATTTTTAGTAGAGATGTGATTTCACCATGTTGACCAGGCTGGTCTTGAACTCCTGGCCTCAGGTGATCTGCCCGCCTCAGCCTCCCAAAATGCTGAGATTACAGGGGTGAGCCCCCACACCCCGTCTGCTTTAAATTTTTTTTTTTTTTGAGATGAAGTCTCGCGGTCACCCAGGCTGTAGTGCAGTGGCGCGATCTCGGCTCACTGCAAGCTCCGCCTCCTGGGTTTACGCCATTCTCCTGCCTCAGCCTCCTGAGTAGCTGGGACTACAGGCGCCCGCCACCGCGCCCGGCTAATTTTTTGTATTTTTAGTAGAGACGGGGTTTCACCGTGGTCTCGATCTCCTGACCTTGTGATCCGCCCGCCTCAGCCTCCCAAAGTGCTGGGATTACAGGCGTGAGCCACCGCGCCCGGCCTACCCGGCTAATTTTTGTATTTTTTTTTAGTAGAGACGGGGTTTCACCATGTTGACCAGGATAGTCTCGATCTCCTGACCTCGTGATCCTCCCACCTCAGCCTACCAAAGTGCTGGGATTATAGGTGTGGATCACCATGCCCGGCCTAAAAAATATATATATATATATATATTTTTTTTTAGACAGAGTCTCGTTCTGTCGCCCAGGCTGGAGTGCAGTGGCGCGATCTCAGCTCACGGCAAGCTTCGCCTCCTGGGTTCACACCATTCTCCTGCCTCAGCCTCCCGAGTGGCTGAGACTACAGGGGCCCGCCACCATCCCCGGCTAATTTTTTGTATCTTTAGTAGAGACGGGGTTTCACCATGTCAGCCAGGATGGTCTTGAACTCCTGACCTCATGATCCGCCCGCCTCCGGCCTCCCAAAGTGCTGGAATTACAGGCGTGAGTCACTGCGCCCGGCCCTAAAATCTTTTAATTGAGGTACAACATACATAAAAATGCACCAATGATAAATATGCAGGGTGAGGGATGCCTGACCTGAACCAGCCACATAAGTGGCACCAGACCAACAGACAAAGCGTTCCCACCCGGAACGGCCCCCGCGAGTCGCTGCCGGCCCATCTGGCCCATGACGTGAATGGGGTCGCAGCTACTCTCTCTGGCTGAGGTGCACCCATGCCGGTGGCTGCAATCCTCTGCCTCAGACTGTGGTGTCCACGGTGTGAACAGACCACGTGGCATCTGGTGGCTTCAGACTCCCTATCAACAACTGTTGCTGGGAGATTCTTGTACCATCTGACGGACACAGGCGCATCTGCGGAGTGCACCCGGGAGACACGGGCAGGGACGTATCTTCAGCTTTGGGAGGCCTGTTTCTGGTGGCACACGCAGCCCTAGACTGCTCAGAGGGGACAGCGCACTCTGCCCACACGGCCACAGGACCTGGTGCCTGGCCGCAGCCACATGGCCTCGGCCTCAGTCCAGCCTTTTGCCTCCCATGCCCTTTGCCCCTCACGCTGTGCTTCCAGCCTAAACACAGGGCAGAGATGGGTCCCAGGGTGTGCGGAGGCCGAGCCTGCCTGGGGAAGGAAGGCGGCTCCATTGGTGTGAGGGCCCCAGGAGGCCCCCAACGTCCACAGCACCTCACAGACTCAGACCCCACTCACTGCTGGCCACGAGCCGGTGAGCAGCCCCTGCCCCAGAGCACTGTGACCTCACATTACAAGGACATTCGTGTTTGCAGCTCCATAATGAGGCCTTTGAGACAGACGGCGGTTAACCCCAGCCTCCGCGCCACCACCCAACCCGGGACTTCAAAGGTCATGAGAATTGGGCAGCCTTTTTCCTGCCAAGAGGCAGCTGGAGGGCATCGGAAGTGGGGTGACCCTGCCACAGGACTCCCACTGTGGGTTCTCACTGGATGTGCCTGTTGGGGGCTTTGTGGGAAGATGAGGCACAGCTGAGCTGGAAAAAGTCAACTTTTTGATGCGTTATGGTCATGAGGGAGATAAATTAGCCTCGGGATGATCTGTGATTAGATGAAATCCCACAGCTAATCCCATCTCAATTTTGATCTCTTAGTGCCCCTGGAAACATTGCGTGTTGAACGGCCGGAAGATGCTTGGGGCTGGCCCATCCGCTCACCAGGGTCCCCCCACGGGCAGAGGCACTGTTCCTCCGTTCCTGTAGAGCACTTTCCTCCAGCTCATGGCCAGAGGTAACCGGGGTCTGGGTCTGTGAGGTGTTGTGGACATTGGGGGCCTTCTGGGGCCCTCACACCAACGGAGCCGTCTTCCTTCTCCAGCTTTGGGAGACCTCTTCAAATTGGCAGACCTGAGGCAGCGCTTCTGGACCAGCGCCCGCGAGGAGAACGCAGACGCTTTCCTGCGTTTATTCAGTGTCTGGCATTCAGGGCCTGCAACACACACACGCGCACACACGCAGGCACGTACACATACACACACAAGCACACACAGGCATGCACACACACACACACAAGCACGTACACACACACAAGCACACACAGGCACGCACACACACGCGCAGGCATGTACACATACACACAAGCACGCACATAGGCACGTACACATACACACACAAGCACACACAGGCACGCACACACACGCGCAGGCATGTACACATACATACAAAGGCACGCACGCAGGCACGTACACATACACACACAGGCACGCACACACAGGCACACACACACGCGCAGGCATGTACACATACACACAAGCACGCACAGGCACACACACACACGCGCAGACACATCTGCTCAATGTGTGCCCAAGGGCTGCGGGGGAAGCATCTCTGGCCCAGGGAGTGGCCTGTCCAGCTGCGGCCACGGACATGGAGGCGGAGGTCACTGCCGGACCAATGGTCCCACCGTGGTGGGCTCCAGTACAGCTTCCCCAGGAGTGGCCGGACCCACAGCCGGTCTCAGCCCTTGGTTTAGGGGCCGTTTCCTTTGACCTTGGGGGTGGGGGTGTGGGAGGTGGCAAGCAGGGTTTCTCGTGGGCCTGCCCGTGGTACCTGTGTTAAAGACTCTGGGGGGTTCTGGCTCAGTGGAAAAGGGCCCAGCTGGGGAGTCACTTGTGCCTCAGCCTCTCGCTGGGCTGAGCAGGGCCAAGGGAGGAAGCAGGATCCAGCATTCCTCCCCACACGCATGGCAGAGGTTACGTCTTCAGTCTTTCAGATCTCACGGTCACTGGAACTAGGCTCAGCTGCAGGCCGTGACAGAAACCCCAGCACCACTGCCAAGGCGTCAGTGATCCAGCCGTCTCTCAGGACAGCAGGCCTGGGCTCAGCCTCTGCTGCACCGTCCCTGGAACACCAGCTGTTCTTTGACTCCCAACCGTAGGGGGCCTGCTGCAGCTCCAAACGTCACATCCCCATCTGGGGGGACTCAAGGCATCTGGAATGGAAAAGGCAGGGGGCCCAGCTCTCCTTGCTTGCCTGTCACTTTCAGAGAAAAGACTGAAGACTCTAGCAGACCCCACGTCTCGATGGGAGCAGCTCACTACAGGCCACCCTGGCTGTGGAGGGTGGGGACCTAGGGCAGACTGGGGTTGTCCTGACCATCTTCCCTCGAGCTGAGTGCAGATCCCACAACAAATCTAGTTATGTTGGCATGGAAAAAAGGGTAGGTGGGACACCAGGAAGACCAGTCTGTGCTCCCCACAGGCTCCTGCTGACCACAAACATCACTCACTCACTACAGAGAGGAACAAGGCCACAGCATCAACTCCCCGCGCCCATGACCTCTTCCTGCAGAGCCTGGGGCTGTCACAGCTGGGACCTCAGTGCACCACTCCTAGAAACGGCCAGCACAGGGCCAGAGCTGCACCCTCAGGCCCGCGTCTGAGATGGGCACACATGGCTAAGCCCTCAGGCCGACTCTTGTCATGGACAGTGGGCCCTCGTCGTTCTGGGGAGGGTCCTGCACCCTAAGCTCCGGCCCAGGAAATGCTGAGCAGAGTGAGGAGACACCAGGAACTGCCAAAAGGATGAACTCACAGGCCTCGGCAAGCTCCAAGTTAGATGATTATACAGTGATGGGGCTTTCTGGGAGGTGGGTACAGCTGGGGCTGGAACCTGTTTCCTGCCCCACTGGCCGCCCTAGAGCCTTGGGCAGCCCCTCGTGTCTGCTGCCCCCTAAGGGTAAAAGATCGGGGTGGTGAAGGGTGCCAGGGGACAGGACCCCTCCTGCAGCTGTAACACCTCGGTGTTCTCGATCCTTCCAGAACCACGCTGGCTTCTGATTCTGTCTGGCTGCAGCCTCCGCCCCTCCTGCAGCTGCAGCACCGTAGGACTCTGGGATGCACCAGTTCTGTGCACTATCAGTCAGCTGTGCTAGGACTGGCTCCAGCTAAGCCCTCCCCCAAGACTGGGGTCTTGGTCTGAGTGGTCCATTCACCCCAGACTGTCCCCTAATCTTTGCCACATGGGCCCTCAGAGCTGCCCTGGGCACTTTTCTTTGCTAAACATGCTTCTGGGGCTTCACCTTCAATTCTGGGCACTGCCCTCAAGTTCTCTAATAAAATTATTTTGGCCGGGGTGCAGTGGCTCGCGGATGTAATCCCAGCACTTTGGGAGGCCGGGGCGGGTGTATCATGAGGTCAAGAGATTGAGACCGTCCTGGCCAACACGGTGAAACCCCGTCTCTACTAAAAAAATACAAAAAACTAGCCGGGCGAGGTGGCGGCACCTGTAGTCCCAGCTACTTGGGAGGCTGAGGCAGAAGAATGGCGTAAACCCGGGAGGCAGAGGTTGCAGTGAGCTGAGATCACGCCACTGCACTCCAGCCTGGTGACAGAGTGAGACTCCGTCTCAAAAAAAAAAAGAAAAAGAAAAAGAAAAAAGAAAACTATTTTGTAAGATTCAACAGATGGTGGCCTCCAGCCATAGGACCCAACATGGCCACCCCACCTGCTGGAGGAACAAGACTGAAGGCCACACAGACGCCTCCGCTCCAGTCCCAACACGAAACCCTCTACCAACAAGGAAGGCAGCTCTGTCAACGACTCCTGAGCAAGTTCAAGGAGGACGTGCACCCAGGGCGTGGGACTCCTTCTCCACCTGTACCCAGATTCTGGAAGCACAGGAAGCACGTGGTCTGGGCCCCACCTCACCCACAGGCCACTGGGAGGAGACTGGACTGAGTGTGATTCGAATCCGAGGGACAGGACGGCGCTCAGTGCCCGGGAAAGACGAACGTGCGGACAGCAGCGCGTGACCCATTTACATTTATAGGAGAAACAGCGACCAGCTCAGCGATACAGTCGGCATCTCGCCCATTTACATTTATAGGAGAAACAGCGACCAGGTCAGCGATACAGTCGGCGTCTCTACTTCAGGGAACTGACCGATTCTGACCAGCACAGAAATCAGCAACATCATTACGGCTTTCAGGCACCTCTGTGGACGCTCAGTCCCACTCCCCCTCCCCGTCCGCGTCGTCCTCGTGCGGTGCCTCTAGGTCGTTGAGGTGGAAGTTGGCCATCATGTCGCGCACGGCCAGCATCAGCCTGTTCAGGCCCTGGTTGCGGTTCAGACCCCCAGCCACTCCTTCCTCGGGCCTCTCCCCCTGCAGCAATGGGACATGTCTGAACAGGGGGCTATCTGTGCTGGGACTAGGGGCCCAGGGCCCAAGCAGGAAGGCATTGTGGAGCCTAGCACCGGGCCCCGAACCCTCCCCAGGTCTCTGTGAGGAGACAAAGCTCTGAAAACCAAACGTCGCGTCTAGCCAAGCCAGGCCCAGAGAGTGGGGTCAAGCTGGGCTGACTCATGGGCCCTGCATGTGCTACCATCTGGGCAGGTCCCAATTTTCCCGGCAGAATGGGCACCCCGCTGGCACAATGCAGCCTTGGTCCTTCCCTGCTCCCTGTGCCAGCTGGCACAGTCCTGGTTCAAGGAGGGCTCCAGACATTCGCACTGGCCTGGATACGCCCGAGCCCACTGGGAGGCAGGGCTGGGACGAGCTCAACCTACCTCCACGGTGTAGTTTGGTAACAGTGACCTAAAGAAGAGTGCGATCGTGTTTCCGTGGCTGACGGGACTCAGCCTGAAAGAGAAAGTCAAGAAACGTCGGAAATGACACTGAACTGAGACTCGTGGGACTCAACCCAGCCCACGGGGCTGCCTGCCAGCTGCCTCCTCGCAGGGACACGGGGGGCCCCACCAGGGGCAGAGCAGCAGCAGCTGAGCACAGGCCCTGGAGTCCTACAATGCGGAGATCAGGGCCCTGGGTGGGCAGGAGGCTTCCTTATCCGCTTAGGGTGGAGTCGGGGCCAGCGGCAACAGGATGAGGGAGACCGACGCGGCTAAGGCAGGCACGGGGTCCAGAGCGAGGCTCCCACAGCCACCATCGGCCACCGCACAGGTGCCTTGCTTTTCAGAAAAACTGTAGTTTCAATGTCTCCTTCAGCACCGAAGCTTTGAGAGCACACACTCCTTATGCAAAGGCAGAAGTGTCCAGGGCCATGTTAAGTGGAGACTCTCCTGGTGCAAAGGGCTCTACAGGACGCTGAGCAGCCCAGGCCTAAGGAGCTCTAGGGAGGGCGAAAGCCTCGGGTCCACGGGGAGGGAGGCAGCAAAGAGCTGTAATTCGTCTATGCTACCACACCCTACCGGCAGGAGCAGTCCATGAAGACCACTGTGAGGGCGATGGGGCCTGGGTAAGGCAAGTACTTTCCAGCCCAGAAGGAAAGGTAAAAAGCCTTTCAACGACCCAGATTCTGAAAGCCAGACATACCGGCAGCCTGGGCGTCGGCTTGACCCGCCCCCGGCCCTCCTGCCCCCGGCCCTCCTGCCCCGAAGCCCTGCTCTCCTGGCCTGGCCATGGGGCCTGCTTTTGTTCTCTCAACGTGCTGTGTGCTCTGCTCCTGCCACAGCGCCTTGGCGCATAGTGACTCTGCTGTGGAACACGCCCCCTGAGCCTGGTGAGGGCACAGTCATCCTCTGCGTCTCGGCACACCCACCCCTCCTTCCTCCAAAGACCTTACTGGAGTGTTTTTTTTTTTTTTTTTTTTTTGAGGCGGAGTCTTCACTCTGTCGCCCAGGCTGGAGTGCAGTGGCACCATCTCGGCTCACTGCAAGCTCCGCCTCCCGGGTTCGTGCCATTCTCCTGCCTCAGCCTCCCGAGTAGCTGGGACTACAGGCGCCCGCCACCGCGCCCGGCTAATTTTTTGTATTTTAGTAGAGACGGGGTTTCACCGTGTTAGCCAGGATGGTCTCGATCTACTGACCTCGTGATCCGCCCGCCTCGGCCTCCCAAAGTGCAGGGATTACAGGCGTGAGCCACCGCGCCCGGCCTTTTTTTTTTTTGAGATGGAGTCACTTTCTCCAGGCTGAAGTGCGGGGGCGTGATCTCAGCTCACTGCAAGCTCCACCTCCCAGGTTCCAACAATTCTCCTGCCTCAGCCTCCCGAGTAGCTGGGACTACACCTGCCACCAAGCCTGGCTACTTTTTTTGTATTTTAGTAGAGACGGGTTTTCATCACGTTGGCCAGGATAGTCTCGATCTCTTGACCTTGTGATTCGCCCACCTTGGCCTCCCAAACTGCTGGAATTACAGGATTACAGGTGTGAGTCACCACACCCGGACGGCTATTTTTTTTTTTTTTTTTTTTTTGAGACGGAGTTTCGCTCTTTTTGCCCAGGCTAGAGTGCAATGGCACAATCTCAGCTCACCGCAACCTCCGCCTCCCGGGTTCAAGCGATTCTCCTGCCTCAGCCTCTCGAGTAGCTGGGATTACAGGCATGCACCACCACGCCTGGCTAATTTTTGCATTTTTAGTAGAGACGCAGTTTATCCATGTTGGTCAGGCTGGTCTTGAACTCCCGACCTCAGGTGATCCACTGCCTCGGCCTCCCAAAGTGCTGGGATTACAGGTGTGAGCCACCGCGCCCGGCCTTGATATCTGTATTTTCAGTTGAGACAGGGTTTCGCCATGTTGGCCAGGCTGGTGCAGTTTTGATTTTATGTTTATGTCTAGATTCCAAAGTTAATGTGTTTTCCCCACATCACTGCACACCTGCTTCCTTCCACTGTGTCACTCGCACCTTACAGAGGCTGACACGCAAGCACCCGTGCGTTCGATGGAGACGGGAAGGAACGCGGCCTGCAAACGCAGAGCTGTGACTCCCAAATAACGCTGTTCCTCTCCCTTCTCGTGAGGGGGAGACCCACTGAACCCTGCGCCCGTCTCCTAGTGCCTGGGTCCGAAGGAGGCAGCCAGTCCCCGTGATCCCTGAAGCCCCGACCTCAGAGCTGCAGCAGAGAGCTGGGAGGAGGGAGGAGGGAGGAGGAGGGGGAGGGGGAGGAGGGAGGGGAGGGGAGGAGGGAGGTGGGAGGAGGGAGGAGGGAGGAGGGAGGAGGGAGGAGGGGGAGGAGGGGGAGGGAGGGAGGGGGGAGGGAGGTGGGAGGAGGGAGGGGGGGTGGGAGGGGAGGGGGGTGGGAGGGGAGGTGGGAGGAAGGAGGAGCAAGGTGGGAGGAGGGAGGAGGGAGGTGGGAGGGGAGGTGAGAGGAAGGAGGAGGGAGCTGGGAGCTGGAAGGTGGAAGCTGGGAGGTGGGAGGTGGGAGCATCGAGGTGGGAGCTGGGAGGTGGGAGGGGAGGGGGGAGGTGGGAGGAGGGAGGTGGGAGCTGGGAGCTAGAAGGTGGAAGCTGGGAGGTGGGAGGTGGGAGGAGGGAGGTGGGAGCTGGGAGGTGGGAGGTGGGAGGAGGGGAGGTGGGAGGAGGGAGGTGGGAGCTGGGAGGTGGGAGGTGGGGGGGGGAGGTGGGAGCTGGGAGGTAGGGGTGGGAGGGGAGGTGGGAGGGAGGAGGAGCAAGGTGGGAGGAGGGAGGAGGGAGGTGGGAGGGGATGTGAGAGGAAGGAGGAGGGAGGTGGAAGGAGGGAGGTAGAAGGAAGGAGATGGGAAGTGGGAGCTGGGAGGAGGGAGGTACCTCTCCGGCCTGACGTAGGAGTAGATTGTGTCCGAAGGAGGCAGAGGGTCAAACCCCATCACAGACTGCGTGGTCACATCCTTCAGAAAGGGACACAAAACGAAGATGCTACGCATGCTGCCGGGGGGCCTCTGCCTCTCCCAGCAGAGTCCTTCAGTCGACTCCAGCGTGGACTGGATGCATCTGCTGAGAGATAGCCACAGAGTCTGACAGAAACGGCTGTGCTTTTTGTACCAACGAGCTTTGGGTGAGGGTGGGACAGTCCTTCTGCCACCAGGACACTCACGGGAGTCGAGGTGAACCTGCGAGGCGTCTGCCCTGCACACCGGAGTATGTGGTGGGGAAGGAAGGGGGTCACGTGCTGCTCGCGCCTGCCAAGATCTTCACCACGTGTCAGAAGTTCTCACTTCGGCGAATGCAGGCCACGGGGACCCTGAGCCGCCCACGGGGTGCACGGAGCTCCTGGTGCACTCGCTGCCTCGCCCCTCAGCCCCACGCACAGTGCCACGTGCTACCACTCAACTAAGAAGAGTCAGAAGCTCACAGCCCCGGACAAAGCCAGCCACGCCGGTCCTAAGGGCCCGCAGAGCAGCTGAAGTTAAACCAGGAGGCGCTAAGCTGTCCCCAGTGGACGCTCTGCGGTCCTGCGACCCTCCGACTTGCTGGTTTTCTCACTCGTTCTATCTCACCCCTTAACAACAGTATAAAATCCTTAGGTTTTGAGACAGAAACAGCACCTCCAGCACGGGAGGTGTCAGAGCGGGACTACACCCCAGCAGCTGCACCAAGCCCTCAGAAGACCACGGACGGAGCAGCTCACCAAGGTGACTTCTCAGCTCGCGCTCTGAGCCCCAAAGGATTTCTCTCTCAAAACAACAAGCACCTGAACCCTGGCTGCCAGGAAAGGAGGAGCCCCTGTGCTAGCCCCCGCCCCTGCCGTGGCAGAGCTGGGCTGCTGAGGGAGCCTGCACCACGCACATCTGCACGTGGACCGCCCGGAGCAGAAGGGACGTTCATGTGACCGGCTTACACAAAGCTCCCATTTCAGCCTTTCTCCCTTACCGGGGGCAGGGCAGCCACAGCTTCCTTGATCTCAGAGAGGATCACATGACGGTGGATATTCCTGGGTGCACGCTGGTAGAGCACCTTCCGCCTAAGGCCGGGAAGAAACAAGGCACAGTAGATAAAGCACAGCAAATGAAATGGTAACAACCACAGCACCAGGGTCCCCACCCCCACCCAGCACTGGGCATCTCGCTGCATCTCTGGTGGCTCTGTTTTACCATTTTACTCTCAAGCAGAGGCAGCACAGCTGGTCCTGGCCTGTGGTTAGGGACCCTCTAGGGGCCAATCCCAGCCGCAGGGCCTGTGACTCAGCCTCTTCATCCAAAGAACAAGAACGATGGGAGCCGTGGCCAGTGGCTTCTGGTGGGAATTCACTGAGCTCGTCTACATGAGAGGACACCTCGGCGTGTCACCGCTGTGGCTACAGGTAGACACTGGGCCCCGCTGGAAATCGCTCTCAGAGAGAGCGGGTACAGGGAACAAAACACTCCTGTCCACGAGAATGCCCGGTCCAGTGAGGAAGCAGATACGTGGACAGGACCCATGACTGCCAGTGGCTGGGGGCACCAGCACCTCTTGGGCCCCCCAGGCACAGCCTCACGTCTGCAGCACACAGCCTTCACTGTGGAGATGCAAATGGGTGCCACTCCCACGTGGTCCTCACTGAGCCCGGCCACACCGTGCGCAGAGCCACGGTGCTGACGCTCAAACTAGCACGGGGCCACAGGCGAACGAGACAAGAACAGGTAAGGGGCTGCCTGTCAGATGCAGATGCATCAGGGCACGAGCCTCCAAAATGTTCACACACAGGAGACTCTCTCATCTCCGCCAGTTTACCCCCAACATGCTGGTGTGACAGACTCGTCATCACCTCAGCTCATGTGGAACCACTGCACGACCAGAAGCCACCGCTCCAGCCCTCGGCACCCGGGAACAGCAGCTCGGGACTCTGTGCTGAGGACCACGGCTGCCTCCCAGGAAGCCTCTGGGACAGGCCAGGGGCTGTGTTCCATCTCGCAGGCTCCACACAGGCCCCACAGCAGCAGAGGCCAAGCTGCTCACAGCCCCTCTCGCCCGGAATCCGAGGCCCCTGTGTCTGGGATGAGGGTCCCCGAGGAGGGGGCGTGGCAGGCCTTGTGCAAACCCCTAGCTCACCGGTTCTCACAGGCTTCCACGGCAGGGTCCCCGGCGTCCACAGTTTGCAGAACCGCACGGACGTTCTCCTCCAGCCAGCTCATGGTGGCAGGCTCTTTCCAGAGAAAGTGTGACCTCCCGAGGTACAGGTTCACCAGCTGGCTCAGGGCAGGGGGCTGGCTGTGGGAGAGCAAGGCCCATGAGCAGAACCCTCTTTAGGCCAGGGCCTGCCTCGAGGCCAGCAGAGTCCCAGGGTTGGGCAGAGGGGTGGTCCAGGGAGTGCCCTGCGGCCTCGAGTGCAAGGGGGCCCCTGGGCTGCTGGCCTGAGGGCGTGGGGCTGGGGCACACAGGTATGTTTGTATTCTTTAGGAAGCACAACTGACTTCACAGAAATGTGAAAATGCAACCAGGGTGGGTCCACCTGTGTGCACACAGGGCGGGCCCTGGAGGTCCGCACCGGCTCCACCCCAGGGCCAGGGGGTGACCCTGCGGCGTGCGCTTTCTTCTGTGTTTGTTCCCTCTGTTTGTTTGTTTTTTGAGACAGGGTCTCGCTGTCGCCCAGGCTGGAGTGCAGGAGCAGCAACAGCTCACTGCAGCTTTGACCTCCTAGGCACAAGCCAACCTCCCACCTTGGCCTCCCAAAAAGCTGATTACAGGCGTGTCGCCACGCCCGGCACCCTCTTTATGAGCCTCGATTTTAAGCTGGAGGCTGATCACCTGGCCCACCTGGGCTTTCCCACAGAGAAGGGGGCTCCTGAGCCCTCCCATGTCAAATGATAGTCCCTGAGGCCACCGCCACAGCCCCTCCTGCCGCCGGGAGCAGGTCCCCCACGGCCTCTCGGGATGAGTGAACACAGCTCCCAGGCTCCGAACCCACAGGCACCCACAGATGAGCCCCGCCAGCCACTCTTCACCTTATTTCGGCGTTGGGTCCAAAGAAGCTGTGACTGGAAACCGTGATGTCGGGCCGCACGCTGCAGGACTCGAGCAGAGGCAGGAGGACTGCAGGGGAAGCGGAGGCTCTGTGGGGGCCCTCAGTACAAACCCAGTCACTCCCAGCCCCCGAGGTGGTAACGGACACAGTGAGGTCCTGGTCACAGACACAGCTGTTCTAAGGTGGAAGAGTGCAGGGCCAGCGGCTTGCTTCTGGGTGGCATTCTGAGTTGCTGCTGCTGGCGTGCCCAGGGTCTGAGGCTGGGGTCTCCTTCACGCCAGCCCCAAGGAGCCTCCCAGCGTCCCCATCTGCATCCAAGGGAAGATTCACCCACCACCCTCCACACACGTGGGGTTGTTTTTCTTTCTTTCGGAGACAGGGTCTCACTCTGTCGCCCAGGCTGGAGTGCAGTGGCGCGAGCTCAGCTTACTACAACCTCCACTTCCCAGGCTCAAGTTTTCTCCTGTCTCAGCCTCCTGAGTAGCTGGGATTACAGGCGCCCGCCACCGTGCCGGGTTAATTTTTGTATTTTTTTTTTTTTTTTTTTTTTGAGACGGAGTCTCGCTCTGTGACCCAGGCTGGAGTGCAGTGGCGCGATCTCCACTCACTGCAAGCTCCGCCTCCCGGGTTTACACCATTCAGCCTCCCGTGTAGCTGGGACTACAGGTGCCCGCCACCACGCCTGGCTAATTTTTTAAAAATATTTTTAGTAGAGACGGGGTTTCACTGTGTTAGCCAGGATGGTCTCAATCTCCTGACCTCGTGATCCACCCGTCTCGGCCTCCCAAAGTGCTGGGATTACAGGCGTGAGCCACCGTGCCCAGCAATTTTTGTATTTTTAGTAGAGACAGGGTTTCACCATTTTGACCAGGCTGGTCTCAAACTCCTGACTTCAGGTGATCTGCCCACCTTGGCCTCCCAAAGTGCTGGCATTACAAGCGTGAGCCACTGCACCTGGTCAGGGTTGGATGTTTTAATCTCAAACACTGGACCCCACGGCAGGCTGGCGGGAGCAGAGGCCACCTGTGCCCAGTGGAAGGGCCAGCACTGCAGGGCTGTGTCGAGGTCGGAGGCCGCCATGTGGGGGCATGGGCCCCAGGGCAGAGCCCGTTCCACCCCCAGGAATGGGCCCCAGGGCAGAGCCCGTTCCACCCCCATGCCTGCAGTGATCTCCAGTGCTCTGAGGTAAGTGGCAGTGGCTTCTTGGGAGCCCGCCTGCCTTCGAGGGAGGAGCTGACACTACAGCGTGTGAGACAGCGGCACAGCTGCCCTGTAGGACAGGGCCTCCCAGCCCCGCTCCCAGACATGGCTGCACTGGTGGACCACAGCACATGGCCAGCTGCATGCGGCCCCAGAGGAGGACAAAGGTGCTTCTCACACACAGGAGATGAAGCTTTCAGGGTCAGTGAGCAGACTGAGGCCTGGCCAGGCCCCTCTGGTGGGCACATTTCTGCTTGTGCTAGAAGCTGCCCAACCCAACGCCGGGGGCCTGCTTGGGGCCCAGACAGAGCCCTAGAAACCCACAGAACCAGGGACGGGTTGATGCTTCCAAGGCGTTCTAACAGATGATGAGTGGTCACGCAGTGTGTGTGTACCAGCTGCATACAAAGAACTCTCACCCCTCACAGCCCCTCAGAGGAGCCCCGTCTTAAAGACGGATTTCACACACGCTGTCAGGCAGGGTCAGCCCCCGAGGTCTGCCCAGGTGGCAGCCTCACTGTGCCCGCCACATGTGTGTGGATCGAGGCTACCCAGATGCAGTCAGGGCTCAGGGGCTGTGCAGGCTGAGTCTGTGTGGACGGCACAGGCCTCCGTTCTGCACCCCAGCACGGTACTGAGCACAACTCTCTCGGCCATGCCTGGGCACTGCCGAGACCTTCCTCTGCTTTGTTCTCCTCCCCAGCACTGGCACAATCCCATGCCCGGCACCGCCCAGCCAGCTCTGTCTCTGCACTCTAGAACACAAGCCCCATGGGGGTCAGGATGCCTGCCACCTCCTCGCGCCTGGCGTGGCATGCAGCGGGTTCGGAGATGGCCGATCATCTTTCAGGTTTGGTAGGGCAGGTTTGCAGGCCCTACCAGAGAATGCATATTTCTGTAGGTGTGGGGAAGGACTGGGACCTGGCCTCCCCCATGGCTGGACACACCCCTACCCCAGGCCAGACGCGGCACCCACCTCCGGGGAACATGGTGAGCGCCTGCTGTATCAAGAGAGATGCCTTCTCCCTGGCAGAGTTCCGCTCGTGCTCAGGGAGGTCTGTCTGCTGGCTCAGCAGGAAATACGCCAGTGGAACGGAGAAGGCAAAATTTGGGAGCTGGGACAGGTTCCGATGAGCCTACAGGGGATGAAGCAACAGTGTGGAGGGAGCCTTAAGTCAAAGACAAAACACGTCAGTCTGCAGACGCGCTGACGACACCAATGAGCCGTACCCAGAGCAGGTATATTCTGCGGGCAACACGGGGGCCTTTTTCCAACTCAGCATGAAGATAACTTAAAACATCCACCCGGGGGCTTTCCGCGAAGAAGAGACAGAGGACATGGGAGCACCTGAGGAGCAGACTGCGCGGGAGTGCGGAGGCTGTGGGGAGTGAGGGTCCCACCCGCCCCAGGCGCTCCTCTTCGAAGCTCAGCGTCAATATTCTCAATGTGGAAAATTTACAAAGACAAGAGCAGCCCACCGGGCGCGAGTCTCCGAGAGCAGCCCACCTCGCGCGCGTCTCCGAGAACAGCCCACCGGGCGCGAGTTTCCGGGAGCAGCCCACGACCGCGCGCGCGTTTCTCTTGCCCTTCTCAGCCTTATCATAGCCACGTGACTCACAGCATTTTCTATCAAAATGGGATCACAGACTCAGTTTTGTGACCTTAAACACCATCATCAACATTCTTCTGCAGACCCATTTTGAGGACCTCCCTGAGGTTTCCCTGCACCTACACTTCTGTGAGCTCTAGGAATTTCTATAAACCATATTCCTGGGGGTGAGACTTCCTGGCCAACTACACCAAATGCTAAAAAATCGGAATAATGTACCCACTTTCATCATCCATGAACATGTGCAATGAAAACATTCAACACAGCAACAGAGAAAGTCCAGAGCTGTCACGCCTTCTCCCCACCCCAGGCCCTGCTGGAGGTTAGCATTACAAAGCCCCACGTGTCCATCCACAGAAGCGCTACCCCGTAGGAACATAATGGGAGCCCAGGTGTCAATTTAAATTTCCTAGGAGCTGCATTAAAGAGAACACCGGTGAAATTAACTTTAATACAGTATATCTAACCCAATACACCTAAATTATTCCAACACATGTCTGTGTAAGTTACGGGGGACAGAGCTCAAGCCTCTGCTGCTGCGCTCACACTCCTGCCATGGAACAGGACGACGTGCTGGGGGTCCCCGAGCCAGCCCCACGCAGCCAGCCCTTCCTCTGCCTCCCAGCTGCGCTGCAGCCTCCCGAACTGCCCGCGAGGAGCTCGGGTCTCGCCAGTTTTTCGTCTTTGCCAGCATCACGGTCCTCGCAGACACACTTGTGCATGTGTGCACACCCATGAGGATTCTGACATAAGGCTGCCGTGCTGTCCCTGGGAAAACCAGACTCCACTCCCTGGAGGCGGCAAGGGAGACAACAAGGCAGGCGGACGGGGTTCTCCCTCGGACGACGACCATTTCATCCCCAAACTGTCCCCTGAGCACACAGACACCAAACCAAGAAAACAGAAGAAGCAGATGTCCGTCCCTCCACGGGACCTCACCAGCCTCGCACCTACCTCCCACTCCTGGAAGAGGCGGATCAGGTACTCGTAGTTCCGGGCCCGCAAGGCCAGGTGGTCGATCAGCAGCAGCATGCAGAGCGGGTCCTCGTCCGGCTCCAGACTTCCAGAGGCAGCGCAGAGAGCAGAGCAAAGGGGAACACGGGCACCATCAGGCTGGCCTGCAGCCAGGACAGGGAGCACGGGCGGGCTTGGCCCTGAGCGGACACTCACCTCAGAATGAGCTTGCAGTACTCCAGCGCAGTGCGCGGGCAGCCTCGCTTCTCCAGGAAGCTCATCTGCTTGTAGAGGGCCAAGTAGAAGCTCCTAGATCCAAAATAGTTCCACATGAATTACAGCGACACAAAGGAGAATGCCCTGTGGACAGCGCTGCGGCCAGCACCCGCTCCACCCCACCCCCTGCTCAGTGCCCTGGCCAGTACCCACTCCACCCCACCCTCCGCTCAGTGCCCCCGCCAGTACCCACTCCACCCCACCCTCCGCTCAGCGCCCCGGCCGGTACCCGCTCCACCCCACCCTCCGCTCAGCGCCCCGGCCGGTACCCGCTCCACCCCACCCTCCGCTCAGCGCCCTGGCCGGTACCCGCTCCACCCCGCCCTCCGCTCAGCGCCCCCGCCAGTACCCGCTCCACCCCGCCCTCCGCTCAGCGCCCCCGCCGGTACCCGCTCCACCCCGCCCTCCGCTCAGCGCCCTGGCCAGCACCACCCGCTCCACCCCGCCCTCTGCTCAGCGCCCCGGCCGGTACCCGCTCCACCCCGCCCTCTGCTCAGCGCCCCGGCCGGTACCCGCTCCACCCCGCCCTCTGCTCAGCGCCCCGGCCGGTACCCGCTCCACCCCGCCCTCTGCTCAGCGCCCCGGATGGTACCCGCTCCACCCCGCCCTCTGATCAGCGCCCCGGCCAGCACCACCCGCTCCACCCCCATTCCGCTCTCTGGGTTCTGCTGGCATTTCCTAGTTGCCCGGCACACAGAGATCCATATCTGGAGAGGAGGTATGTGCTCTCTTTGTCCTTTACAGAGTTATACACAAATTTGCATACTGAAAATCAAACTTCTTTGAAATCTTTTTTTTTTTTTTTTTTTTTTTTGTTGAGACGGAGTCTCGCTCTGTCGCCCAGGCTGGAGTGCAGTGGCCGGATCTCAGCTCACTGCAAGCTCTGCCTCCCGGGTTTACGCCATTCTCCTGCCTCAGCCTCCCAAGTAGCTGGGACTACAGGCGACCCGCCACCTCGCCCGGCTAGTTTTTTGTATTTTTTTAGTAGAGACGGGGTTTCACTGTGTTAGCCAGGATGGTCTCGATCTCCTGACCTCGTGATCCGCCCGTCTCGGCCTCCCAAAGTGCTGGGATTACAGGCTTGAGCCACCGCGCCCGGCCTGAAATCTTTATCTTGTTTTTGTTTATTTATTATCATTTACAGGGAAAGAGTTAAAATCTCCTGTTACAATTATGATCTTAACGTATCCTCCAGTCTCAACAGCGGCTAACAGCACTCAGGCTGGATACATGGAGCCCTGTGACTTTTGGATGCTGGTGGGCTGCTGCTTCTATCAACAGCCCACTGTCCCTTTCATGCCTGGAAATATTAATATTTTATAATCTACTTCAAAGAACTAAGAATTTCATTGGAAGAGATAAAACTAACATAAAGAAAACCAGTGGGGAAAACTCAGACCCAGCACACAGTGCAGACAATCCATGCAGAAGGGGTCAGTGGACCTTGGCCCAGGAGGGCCGAGGGGAGGAGCGGATCCCACACTGGAGACAACGCAGGGCGGCCAGAGAAACAGGGCTCTGCACACAGCAGAGGCAGGACAGCGGACAGAAGCTGGTCTGCTCCACAAAAGGCCCACAGGACAGGCTGCGGGAAGGTCTGGCGGAAGCCAGTCCACGTCTGACCATTGAGGGCTGATGCCAGAGGGATGGCTTTAGGGGCAGAAGTATCTGAAAGAAGAGAGTCCTGCACATGTGGCCGCTCAGCACAGGGGAGCAAGGGTCAGGCTGACTCTGAGCTCCTCACTGATTTAAGCTCAAACCTGCAAAGCCCTCCAAAGCTTCTAAACTTGCCAGGGACGGGCTTTCTCAGCCAGACATAGAAGGAAATGCAATTGCAGAGCCCACTGTGGAGATGTGGTTTGTCAGTCTCACTTCCTTTTTTTTTGGAGAGACAAGGTCTCACTCTGTTGCCCAGGCTGGAGTGCACTGGCACGATCTCGGCTCACTGCAGCCTCAACCTCCTGCTCGCTTGAGCGATACTCTTGCCTCAACCTCCCAAGTAGCTGGGACCACAGGCACGCGCCACCAGGCCTAGCTAGTTTTTAAAACGTTCTGTAGTGGCCAGGCGCAGTGGCTCACGCCTGTAATCCCAGCACTTTGGGAGGCCGAGGCAGGTGGATCACAAGATCAGGAGATCCAGACCATCCTGGCTAACACGGTGAAACTCTCTCTACTAAAAAATACAAAACATTAGCTGGGCGTGGTGGCACGTGCCTGTGGTACCAGCTACTCGGGAGGCTGAGGCAGGAAAATTGCTTGAACCTGGGAGGCAGAGCTTGCAGTGAGCCGAGATCGTGCCACTGCACTCCAGCAGGGGCAACAGAACGAGACTCATCTCAAAAAAAAAAAAAAAAAAAGTTCCGTACAGACTGCGTCTTGCCACGGTGCTCAGACTGGTCTTGACACCTGGGCTCAAGCAATCCTCCCACCTCAGCCTCCCAGAGCGCTGGGACTACAGGCGTGAACCACTGTGCCCAGCCAGGCTCATTTCTAACACAAACATTTATTTTTATTTTTATTTTTTAAGAGATGGGGTCTCACTTTGGTGCCCAGGCTGGACTTGAACTCCTGGGCTCAGCAGACCTCCCACTCTGACCTCCAGAGTGGCATCAGGCATATCTACAGAAAAATGTAAACCTGGGCTGAGCCAATCCAATCCCTCCATCCTTGGGCCCAGAGAGAGCAAGGCGGGTCACTCTGGACCTGTGGGCCCTGGTCCACCCTGGAGGGCAGTCATGCGGTGCCCGCTGCACCTCCCCCAGCCTCACTCGCAGAAGGGAGGGGGAGCTGCGTCCCTCCAGGGCGGCTGCACTCACCTGTTCTCGGGTCTGCGGTAATCCAGCCGGCAGCCCCGCTGGTGAGACTGAACAGGGGGTGGAAGGCACACTCCATGCTGTACAACGCTCGCTCTGCAGGCACAGGGACGCCAGGGGAGGTGTCATGGCCACACACAGCAACCACGGCCCCTCCTCTGACGATGGACAACAAGGAAAGGTCTGGACGCAAGGTCATGAAACTAGAATTCTGGACACTGAGAGGGCAGACATGACCCTGGGTACCCTAGATGCCAGGCTGCATTTATTTCAACCACAGAACTTGTCAGCTTGAGATGGAAACATCCTAAACACCATGAGGCACAACTGCCGCCACGTCCTGACGGAACCCGCCGTCCACGTGTGCACCTGAGGCTGCGCGTGCACACTGACATCAGCACCACTGTTTACAGCAGCCCACATGGCTGTCAACTCATGACAGACACACAAAACGTGGTCCGTCCACACGGTGGAGTAAAAACGAACAATGTTCTCGTCCATGCTACAATGAGGATGAACCCTGAAAACTTTATTGTAAATAAAAGCCAGAGGGCCAGATGCAGTGGCTCACGCCTGTGATCCCAGCTCTTTGGGAGGCCGAGGCGGGCGGATCACGAGGTCAGGAAATCGAGACCATCCTGGAGAACACGGTGAAACCCGTCTCTACTAAAAATACAAAAAATTAGCCGGGTGTGTTGGCGGCTGCCTGTAGTCCCAGCTACTTGGGAGGCTGAGGCATATATTAAACACCAACAACAAACAAAAGCTTTCAATGGGTAAGTTCTGTGCTATGTGGGTTGTGTCTCAATAAAGCTGTCATGGATATCCTGGCAACCCCTGTCATCTTACACCACCGCATCTGTCTTGATGGCCTGAGGTGCTCCCACAGCTGATGGGAACGGGTGGGGGCTCTGCCTTACCTACGAGGTCTCGAGCCATCTCCTGATCCTCTTGAAAGCGGCAGGCATCGCTGAGCTGCAGGAGCGAGTCAACGTGATAAGGGCTCGTCTGGAGCAGAACCTACCAGAAGGGAGGACAGCCCTGGAGGAAAGGCACGCGCAGCCCTCGTGGGGACAGACACCCAGCAAGGCCCCAGCTACCAGGCACGCCTTTCTTTCGGCATTTAAAACCAGGGGAGGCTGGGCACAGTGGATCACGCCTGTAATCCCAGCACTTCAGGAGGGCGAGGCAGGAGGATCACTTGAGATCTGGAGTTCGAGACCAGCCTGGGCAACGTGGCAAAATCTGGTCTCTAATAAAAATACAAAAATTAGCTGGGTGTGGTGGCGTGTGCCTGTAATCCCGGTTACTTGGGAGGCTGAGGCAGGAGAACTGCTTGAACCCGGGCCGAGACTGCGCCAATGCACTCTAGCTTAGGCAAGAGAGTGAGCCTCCGACTCCAAAAACAAACGGGAATTACCAGGGTCGACACTCACAACATCCCCCAACTCAAAACAGGCTAGTTATTATTGCTAAGCTGAACCAATGATACGACTTAAAGCAAGAATTCAAACCTGACATGCCCAGGCCAGGGCCACCTAACTCCCCACCACGCCCCAAGAAAGAGGAATGGAAAGCAGCAGCTTTTCCCACAGGGGAGACGACGCTGAGCTCTCAGAAGCATCCTGCCCCTGACCACAGCCTTGAGGCAGCGTGGACGGGGTGAGGGTGGCCAGAGAGGGTGAGGACGGGCTCCCTCTGGTTCTGAAGACGGGGTTGGTCAGGGTCTCGCGACCCTGGGGCACCAAGCCTGGGGGTTTGTAAAGAGAGGACTCCATCACTGACAGGTGGATGGGCTGCCCGGGGATTGTGAGGGCAGTGGTGGCTACATGGCCCCTGCTCCTGTCAGGGGCTGCGAGGACCACGCACCACGATGTTGTTCGGCTCCATAGACTCCACGGCCACCAGGAACTTGTGCTGAGCCTGCTGGTACTCCTCACTGTGCTCAAACGCAAAGAAGGAGATGCCTTTTCTCGATTCCAGCAGCCGCATGGACAGACCTGGGAGGGGAGAGTGCTCAGCGAGGGTGTGCCGGGAGCAGGGACGTGGGCAGCTCCAAGCACAGCCTTCACCCTCATGTTCTTGACGAGGCCCCTGTGATATCAACAAACTTGACCTGAGTGTGTACTCATGCATATCACCCAGGTCCGGGCACCCTTCTAGAACACCCGCCGTGTGGTCTACACCAGGAGACGGCGTCCTGTCTGCTTCAGTTTCCTACCAAGACATGTTTCCCCCCAGAACTCAGATACAGCTCAAGCCCCACTGGCCTGGAGGGAATGTCAGGGACAAGGACACACACAGTTCACAGGTCACCAGATCTGACCAGGCCAAGCACTGTCCCCAGACCAAGTCTGACTGAGGTGAATGTCCAGGGGGGCCGTGGAAGGGCGGGGTGCAGTGCGGTGGCACAGCCGGCCACAGCACCAGGCCTCGGAAGCCACAGAGCTTTGCAGCGTGTGGCCACTCTCTCCCTCTGCTCCTCCTGTCTGACTGGGTGCACGGGGCCCAGTTTCTTCTGTAAACCTGAAAAGCTCAGCCTCCCAGGACCTCATGGAATAGGCCCCTGCAGTGATACCGTCTTGTGGCCCTGCCCAAGGCCCGAGTCCTGCAGGAACACATGGCCATGGAGCCCCTGTCTGCAGTGCTCAGGGTTCCTGCTAGGAAGGGAAGGGCCGTGAGCAGCAGCGTTCACCTTTGGACAGCACAGGCCTCGCTCTTAGACGCGTCCTTACAGAACGTGCGCAGGCAATCTCTGGCACCCCCCCAGACACAGGCGCAGGAGAGGCAGGCACGGGAGCCGCGGCAGCACTGACAGCAGCAGCCAAGCCAATCGCCAAGGGCACCGCACCGCTCCCTTCCCACAGGTCATCCCTGCCCTGGCCCGAGGGCCTCCTGACACTTCCCCGCACACACCACCAAGCACCCAACACTCCGTGCCTGTCTTCACTGCTGCAATTTATCTTAAAATCACGTGCACTTATTAGTTTGCAATAATATACAAAATACTGCAGTTTAAAATGAACTCGATTGCTTCCATAAGGGAAAGGTTGATGGCAGAACGGTAGGAAGAACCTGCAGGAAAAGACAGTCACACAAAGACGGTGCCTGGGAGGCTCTGTGTCGAGGTCCTGGGCCAGGCCTCCAGCACTCAAGCCCTCAGTGTGGCAACAAACAGTCACACAGTGCGCACCGGTGCTCCTGGAGCGAGAGGCTCGGCTCAAGGGGCACTGATGACCCCCAGTGCCCAACGCGGGCCAGTGCCCAGACCCACCCCCAGCAGCCTCTGCAGACCCTCACCTGGTTTGCTGTACCGGGGCCAGGTGCTCTTAGGGGTGGTCAGCCATGTGCACTTGGGGTACACGCGCTGTCTCTGCCGTGGCCTGGGGAGAACGGGACACAGGTACAGCTTTACTTCCTGTGGTGTGTGGGGACCAAGGCTTGGCTGCCTGATCCCTGCAGGGGCTGTGGAAGCAAAACTGAGGGGCGGAGAAGGCATGTGTGGCAGGGTGGGGATGCAATAGGGACAGGATGCAAACAAGCCTCAGCAACTGCTGCGGGACGGGTGGAGCAGGGAAGGCCCCACAGAGAGAGAAACAATTCTGGCCGACTTGGTGGCTCACACCTATAATCCCGGCACTTTGAGAGGCCAAGATGGGAGGATTTCTTTTCTTTCTTTTTTTTTTTTTTTTGAGACGGAGTCTGGCTCTGTCGCCCAGGCTGGAGTGCAGTGGCCGGATCTCAGCTCACTGCAAGCTCCGCCTCCCGGGTTCACGCCATTCTCTGGCCTCAGCCTCCCGAGTAGCTGGGACTACAGGCGCCCGCCACCTCGCCTGGCTATTTTTTTGTATTTTTTAGTAGAGACGGGGTTTCACCGTGTTAGCCAGGATGGTCTCGATCTCCTGAACTCGTGATCCACCCGTCTCGGCCTCCCAAAGTGCTGGGAGGATTTCTTGAACCCAGGAGTTCCAGACTGGCCTGGGCAAGACAGCAAAACCCCATTTCTACGAAGGATTTTAAAAATTAGCCTGGCGTGATGGTCTGCACCTGTGATCCCAGCACTCCAGCCTGGGCGACAGAGCGAGACCCTGTCTCAAGAAGAAAACAAAAAAAGAAAACGAAAAGAAAGAGAATAACATGCTAATATTTCCACATGCCCATCACTCAAGAAACCAACCATCTCTGATGTAACAGCAGCTCCGTGCCTTTTCCATGCTGCCCTACCCGCCCCGCTCAGATACCACCCGACCAGCGCTTAGGGTGGGCCTGACCCCTGTGGCAGAGACCCCCACATAACAGAGCTCTGGGCCGGGCGCGGTGGCTCAAGCCTGTAATCCCAGCACTTTGGGAGGCCGAGACGGGCGGATCACAAGGTCAGGAGATCGAGACCATCCTGGCGAACACGGTGAAACCCCGTCTCTACTAAAAACACAAAAAACTAGCCGGGCGAGGTGGCGGGCGCCTGTAGTCCCAGCTACTCGGGAGGCTGAGGCAGGAGAATGGCGTGAACCCGGGAGGCGGAGCTTGCAGTGAGCTGAGATCCGGCCACTGCACTCCAGCCTGGGCGACAGAGCGAGACTCCGTCTCAAAAAAACAAAACAAAACAAAACAAAAAACAGAGCTCTGGGCGCTCTGCCTGAACACACAGGTGCAGGAGAGGTGGGGCGTGGGAGCTGTGGCAGCACGGACAGCAGCAGCCATGCCCAAGTCACCGTCAGCACAATGCCATTCCCTTCCCGCGGAGCCATCCCTGCCCTGGCCCCAGGCCCCCCCAGATCAGCCACTGCAGAGTGGAGGCCAGCGTGGTGGGCCCTCCTGACGTGAAGGTGGCCCCAGCCTGCTTCTCCTGCCTGCAGCACACGCCCAGGCCTAGGAGAGTCAGCCCTTCAGCACTCGCCTGTGCCAGGTCTACAGAACCCCAGGGACAGCCTGACCCCAGGTCAGCCGTCCCACAAAACGAGTCAGGAGGCCTCCAGAACGGACCCAACGAGGCAGCCTGGGCAGATGCCGGGAGCGGGCAGGGGACAGGAGTCCGGAGGAGCTCTGAAGGCGGGCAGGCACCCTGAGCAACGGGAGTAGTGCCGAGGTGCCAGGGCAATGAGCTGGCCCGGCTGGCATGGTGGGAAGTCAGGGGCCCAAGAAAAGCGGTGCGTGTGTTATTCTGAGACTCTGAGAGAACCACCAGTAGCGGAAACAGAAACAGGCCAGGCCTTGTCTTGGACGAGCAGGACAAGGAATGAATAAAAAGGGAACCGTGGCTTCTCCACGGAAGTCTTTTGGTAGGAATTAAATTTTTAAAGAAATAATATAACAAAAAGTATAATACTACTATAAAAATAATAAAGGCAATTATTGTCAACTAATTACCATTAATAATTATAATTTGCAGAAATAAAACCATGCAAAAATGTAAAGAAATGGCAAAGACAGACCAAGCAGATGCAAACAAAGAGTGGGACGAGGCAGAACCCTCAGCTCAGGGAAATACAGATAATAAAGTAGACATTTTAAAGTCAATTTTTTACTAACATTCCCAAGGAAACACACCAACACCAAAAATGTAAAGTAAAATATAAAGCAAAACCTGTTAGAAATCCAGGGAAAGTGTGAACAACAGCACATGAAAACATCCTCAATCTACCCAGAATCAAAACACCAACACTTCTGCCCACACACGACGACGGATTTCCAGACCCCCATCATCTACACGAGTGGAAGCTGAAAGACCCAGGCAGACGCTGAGTGTGAGCTGGTGACTCTAACGAAGGGCACTGGCAGGTGACTCAAGACGGGAAAACTCATTCTTGGGCAGTTTCACAGAAATGCCTGCAGACAAGGGGGACTGTAGCCAACATCTGGACACATGCTACCACTGGGGTAAGGAAATGACCGGGGTATACCATGGGGCAGAAACAAGGCTTAGGCCGGGCATGGGGGCTCACACCTGTAATCCCAGCACTTTGGGAGGCCGGGTGCGGTGGCTCAGCGCTGTTAATCCAAGCACTTTGGGAGGCAGAGGCGGGCGGATCACTTGAGGTCAGGAGTTTGACACCAGCCTGGCCAATGTGGTGAAACCCTGTATCTACTAAAAATACAAAAAATAGCCGAGCATGGTGGCGCGTGCCTGTAATCCCAGTTACTTAGGAAGCTGAGGCAGGAGAATCGTTTGAACCCAGGAGGCGGAGGTTGCAGTGAGCTGAGATTGCACCACTGAGCTCCAGCCTGGGTGACAAAGCGAGACTCCGTCTCAAAAAAAAACAAACAAAAAAAACAAACAAAAGAAAACAATGCTTAGAACTCAGACGTGCAAATAAAAGAGGATGTGTCCGGCCGGGCGCGGTGGCTCCTGCCTGTAATCCTAGCACTTCGGGAGGCGGAGGGAGGAGCATCGCTTGAAGCCAGGAGTTTGACACCAGGCCAGCCTGGACAACAAAGTAAGACCTTGTTTCTACAAAAAATAAAATAAAATAAATTAGCGGTGGCATGTGCCTGTAGTCCCAGCTATTTGGGAGGCTGAGATGGGAGGATCACTTCAGGCCACGAGTTCAAAACCAGACTGGGCAACCCAGCAAGTTCAGGTCTCTAAAAAAAAAAAAAAAAAAAAAAAAAAAAGACAAAGCCTTCTGGACACTTCAATGGAGAGTTCAGAGGCGGAACATGCCTCCTACATAAAGTCCCAGAAGCAGACACCCTGCTTTTCCTCCTATAAGGAGCGGAAAGACCCTGCGCTCCTCATCACAGCCGGCCATCCTCATCTAGGGCTGCCCAACCACTAAGAACTACTGAATGGACACAGATGAAATTTATCTTGGCCGGGCGCCATGGCTCACGCCTGTAATCCCAGCACTTTGAGAGGCCAAGGCAGGTGGATCACCTGAGGTCAGGAGTTCGAGACCAGCTTGGCCAACACGGTGAAACTCCATCTCTACTAAAAAAAAAAAAAGAAAAAAAAAAAAATTAGCTGGGCGTGGTGGCGTGCACCTGCAATCCCAGCTACTCGGGAGGCTGAGGCAGGAGAACTGCTTGAACCCAGGAGGCGGAGGTTACAGTGAGCTGGGATCGTACCTCTGAGCTCCAGCCTGCACGAGAGAGCAAGAATCTGTCTCCAAAAAAAAAAAAAAAAGAAAGAAAGAAAGAAAGAAACTTATGTCAGAACCTGAACTTCATGTTAGTTTTGCTCTGAGAAGCAAAACTGGAATCTTTTTTTTTTTTTTGAGATGGAGTTTCACTCTTGTTGCCCAGGCTGGAGTGCAATGGCACGATCTTGGCTCACCGCAACCTCCATCTCCCGGTTTCAAGCGATTCTCCTGCTTCAGCCTCCCGAGTAACTGGGATTACAGGCGCCCGCCACTGCGCCCAGCAAATTTTTTGTAGTTTTTTTTTTTTTTTTGAGACGGAGTCTTGCTTTGTCGCCCAAGCTGGAGTGCAGTGGCGCAATCTCGGCTCACTGCAAGCTCCGCCTCCTGGGTTCACGCCATTCTCCTGCCTCAGCCTCCCGAGTAGCTGGGACTACAGGCGCCCACCACTGCGCCCGGCTAATTTTTTCTATTTTTAGTAGAGACGGGGTTTCACCATGGTCTCGATCTCCTGACCTTGTGATCCGCCCACCTCGGCCTCCCAAAGTGCTGGGATTACAGGCGTGAGCCACCGCGCCCGGCCATTTTTTGTATTTTTAATAGAGACAGGGTTTCTCTATGTTAGTCAGGCTGATCTCCAACTCCCGACCTCAGGTGATCTGCCCGCCTCGGCCTCCCAAAGTGCCGGGATTATAGGCCTGAGCCACCGCAACAAAACTAGAATCTCAAAATTTAACAGCTTTTGAAAACTTTTGAGACGGGGTCTTACTTTGTGGCCCAGGCTGGAGTGCAGTGGTGTGATCTCAGCTCATTGCAACCTCTGCCTCCTGGGTTCAAGCAATTCTCCTGCCTCAGCTTCCCAAGTAGCTGGGATTACAGGCATGCGCCACCATGCCCAGCCAATTTTTGTATTTTTAGTACAGACAGGGTTTCACTATGGTCTCGAACTCCTGACTTCAGGTGATCCACCCGCCTCAGCCTCCCAAAGTGCTGGGATTACAGGCGTGAGCACCACATCCAGTCTGGCTTTTGAAATCTTGCACTGGGGATGGAGACCAAGGACTCTGGGTATCTCCACAACCCACAGTCACAGACAAGGTTATACACAATCTGTGGACTCCCTTTCAGATCCCAATTCTAAGGGTTATGTGTGACTCTGGCTTCCAATATTCTCCCTCAGGGTTAACTGGCTTCGGGAACACCACCCCGTCAAGAGTCTAAGAAGGAATGAAGCAGCTGTGAGAAGACAGTTTAGTGTGGACCTTACCTTTGTTCCCCCAGGACTGCCCGGGCACCAAAATACCTTTTCAGTTCTGTGTCTGGATTCAAGTGTCTAGGGAATTGAAAATTTTAGAAAGAAACATGAAATTATGTTCTACAATGATTCCAAAAATTTCAGAAAGCCACCTAATAATCAAGGAAAGAAAATGGATTTTTGGCTTGAAAGGCAGCTTCCAGGCCTCCTTTCTTTCAAATCACCACCCCATCCATGGTTGAGGCCTCGCCACTGTGGGCACCACAGGGAAGCCGCTGGTTACTCTGCTGCGACGGCGCTCGGTGAGCGCTGTGTCAAGAGGCCCTGGGTGTGACACACATCTGTTTCTGAGGCTGGGTCAGGGCAGCGCACGCACCCTGAGACCACATTACTGTGTCTTAACTGACTCCAGGGCACTGTCTTTTTTAAGCTGGCAATAATGTCTGAAGTAGAGACAGCGATTCATTAAGCATCTATAAGACCAAGAGAGGAGCAGTCATCCAAGGATGACAGGATAAGGAGGAACTTTTTGACCAGACGTGGTGGTTCACACCTGTTAATTCTAGCCTTTTGGGAGGCTGAGTCAAGAGAATCTCTCGAGCCCAGGAGGTCGAGGCTGCAGTGGACTATGATCACAACACTGCACTCCAGCCTGGGTGACAGAGAGATCCTGTCTCTTAAAAAAAGAAAAAGAAGGAACTCTCTCAGATACGTAAGAAGTAAAGCTAAAAGTCCTCTGAAATATGGATGACTTCCTTTCCTCCTTGTTCCTATTTCCTTTTTTTGGGAGACAGAGTCTTGCTCTGTCACCCAGGCTGGAGTGTAGTGGCATGATCTTTGGTTCACTGCAACCTCTGCCTCCTGGGTTCAAGACATTCTCCCACCTCAGCCTCCTGAGTGGCTGGAATTACAGGCACCCACCACCACATCCAGCTAATGTTTGTATTTTTTTTTCTTTTTTCTTTTGAGACAGAGTTTTGCTTGTTGCCCAGGCTGGAGTGCAGTGACGAAGTCTCAGATCACTGCAACCTCTGCCTCCCAGGTTGAAGCAATTTTCCTGCCTCAGTTTCCCCAGTAGCTGGGATTACAGGTGTGCACCATGCCTGGCTAATTTTGTATTTTTACTAGAGACGGGGTTTCTCCATGTTGGTCAGGCTGGTCTCAAACTCCTGACATCAGGTGTTCCACCCAATTCAGCCTCTCAAAGTGCTGGGACTACAGGTGTGAGCCACCACACCCAGAAATTTTTGTATTTTTACTAGAGACGGGGTTTCTCCATGTTGGCCAGGCTGGTCTCAAACTCCTGACCTCGAGTGATCTGCCCGCCTCAGCCTCCCAAAGTGCTGGGATTACAGGCGTGAGCCACGGGGCCCAGTCTATTTCCTAAATGATTAATATAAACTCATTATTATTATTATTATTTTTTGAGACGGAGTCTCGCTCTGCCACCCAGGCTGGAGTGCGGTGGCGCGATCTCGGCTCACTGCAAGCTCCGCCTCCCGGGTTTACGCCATTCTCCTGCCTCAGCCTCCCAAGTAGCTGGGACTACAGGCGCCCGCCACCACGCCTGGCTAATTTTTTGTATTTTTAGTAGACACGGGGTTTCACCGTGTTAGCCAGAATGGTCTCTATCTCCTGACCTCGTGATCCGCTTGCCTTGGCCTCCCAAAGTGCTGGGATTACAGGCGTGAGCCACTGCGCCCAGCCAATAAACTCATATTATTTTTAAATAAAGATAGTACATTTTCTTTTTCCTTTTTTATTTTTATTTTATTTATTTATTTTTTTTTTTTGAGACGGAGTCTCGCTGTGTCTCCCAGGCTGGAGTGCAGTGGCGTGATCTCGGCTCACTGCAAGCTCCGCCTCCCGGGTTCACGCCATTCTCCCGCCTCAGCCTCCCAAGTAGCTGAGACTACAGGCGCCCGCCACCACGCCCGGCTAGTTTTTTGTATTTTTAGTAGAGACGGGGTTTCACCATGTTAGCCAGGATAGTCTCGATCTCCTGACCTCGTGATCCACCCGCCTCGGCCTCCCAAAGTGCTGGGATTACAGGCTTGAGCCACCGCGCCCGGCCTCTTTTTCCTTTTTTAGAGAACCTTTTCCTCCCACGGAGTCTCTGTGGCAGCCGCAGAGAACGGCGGGGGCAGAGAAGGGCGGGGGCCACACCTGTGCTCCACGTAGAGAATGTGCTTCCTGGAGCTCAGGGGAGCTGGGCCGGGACGGTTCAACCCAGTGCTGTCCTCAATCCTCTCCAGGATGCGATCAATATCTTCTAGTACGTTTTCCTAAAAGCCCCAAAACAACCTCTTAATCACCACACTGACATTATTTTAAATGTTGTAACAATAACAAAATTATTTATTTTAAAAGAGACCTATTATATTGTATTTCCTTCCTAAAGGACAGTGTAAGTCAAACACTATGTACCATACACGCATTTAGAAAAAAGAGGAGATGCTTTCTAAGAAGCGCTCAGCACAGACAGAATCACGGAGCCAGAAGGACCCTAGAAAAAACTGGGCATCCCATATCCTCCCGGTGTGCTCGCCTCCTCAGGCGAACAGGGTTGGGACTTAGTGACACTCTCGTCTCAGGACACACTCAGACGGGGACGAAGGGCAATGATGAAAACGTATTTTTTGGCCGGGCGCGGTGGCTCAAGCCTGTAATCCCAGCACTTTGGGAGGCCGAGACGGGCGGATCACGAGGTCAGGAGATCGAGACCATCCTGGCTAACACGGTGAAACCCCGTCTCTACTAAAAATACAAAAAACTAGCCGGGCGCGGTGGCGGGCGCCTGTAGTCCCAGCTACTCGGGAGGCTGAGGCAGGAGAATGGCGTAAGCCCGGGAGGCGGAGCTTGCAGTGAGCTGAGATCCGGCCACTGCACTCCAGCCTGGGCAATAGAGCGAGACTCCGTCTCAAAAAAAAAAAAAAAAAAAAAAAAAAAAAAAAAGAAAACGTATTTTTTTCTGATGACAGACTAGCTCCAGTGGTGGGCTTTATGCCCACCATCCAATTAACCCGTAAGCATGGCACAGATGTCAGGGCAAACAGCAAGCGCCCCGCGGGCCACAGGAGCGCCAGGACGAGGAGGGACGTCCTCACGAGATCACACATTTCCCCAGAGACACAGAGCAGAGCGCGACCCCAAGGAACAAGGGTAAAAACAGGAAGCAGAATTTAGCAAGCAGTTTTTCCTTTTCTTTTTCTCTGATCTCTTAATTGGTTATACTCCTAATAGGAAGGAATAAAAATACTAAGTAAACTTCTTTCAACACCACCTTGAAAAACGCCAGAAGAGAACGCGGAGGGAGTCAGGCAGAGGGGGAAGGCAGAGCCGGGCCCGACTCACATACCGATGCTTCTCCCGTGCTGCTTTTCTTATTTTTCTGTTTCTTTTTCTTCTTCCGGAGTTTGCCACTTGCATTAGACTAATGATAGGAACACATTTTAATCAGTGGAACGAGAAGTAAATCTTAAGAACTGAGAATTAAAGCAGCAAGCGTGACTCCACCCTCACCTAAGCAGTCCCCCCTCCCTCCGTGTCCTGGAAGTCCCTTCGACTCAGTTTCTTCCCTCCAGCAGGCACCTTCCCACCTCTCCGAGCCCCCTGCTCTCACGTCCCTTGGGCTGTGCTACAGGAGTCCCCAGGGCCCTCTAGTGTCCAGCCTCACAATGGCTCACAGGGCTCTGACCTGGTCCAGCTCTCATTTCTCACTTTGTCGGCCACTCCCTGAAGACCAGGGCCTTGCTGTGCCCCCGCCGCCTCACACCGAACCTGCACCTGTGGTCCCCTACACCCGCACCTGGCCAACCCCTTCTAACAGCATAAAGGCTCCGCAGGAAGTCGCCAGGACCCTGAGCCTCAAGGCAGGACCCACTTGTCACTTCACCTCTACGTTGCCCTCTCAACCAGAGGCTCCTGGGGGGCGAAGGCGCATTCCCAGCACCCAGGAAGGCCCCCAAGAACACATGTTGGAGAAATGAACACAAGCTCTCCTTTTAGGGCCCCTCTTCTGTGCTGTGGAGCGCAGCAGCAGGTCGTCTGCATCTCTGCCCGTCCCACATTGACCTGACCTGCACGTTTCTTCAAAGTTCACTTACACCAGCACCCAGATCCACAACTCAGCCAAGCAGACACTCAGGCACAGTTAGGAAGAACACACGTGTCATTACACACACTGCTGGGCAGGCGCAGACTCTCCTGAACGCAGGAGACAGGCCTCGGACCTTTACACATTTCATACAAATCTCATCAAGGTTCCCAAGTAAATTTGGGGGTAACTAGCTGTTAACCAAAATTGAACTCCGAAAATTACACCTCCAAGGAAAATCACAGCACGGGATACATGTGGCTGGGTGCCTTGAAACCCTCCCGTCTGATTCCCCCTCCTCACCACTCAGCCCCCCACCTGCTCTGGGGGCGCTGTCCCGGCAACATCTCCATCCGTCTTGCTCTCTGTGTTTCCACGCCGAGCCCGTCCTTTGTTCCCTCGTGCTGCAGTGTCTGTGAGCGCACAGCCGGACCTCTCCCCGTTCACCACCGGGTCATCCTCGAGATCGTCAATGTTTATCTGGAAAACCAGGTTGGAGAAGAGCCAGGGCGTTACTCACAGTGTGAACGCTGATGCTGAGATATGAATAGTGAGATGTGGACGGGCCTGCGCCGGGGACACCCAGGGTCAGTGTGAGAGGCTGGATGGGAGAGAATGCAAGAACCGGAGACCGCTGGACACAGCAGTGACTCAGCTCTGGCTCAGGGGCCTTCGTCAGTGAGCTCTCCGGGAAGCCGGGGCCCCGAGGCTGTGTGATATCTCTGCCTTCAGAGATGATGTAAGGAAGACTCCTCAAATATTGTAATTCACCCCATTTACAGAGGACCACCTGCAGGACAAAAGGTTAAACACATATATTCAGCCAAAGCATTAAAGTTCCTTCTTCCTCCTTTCTCCTCAAGCCTCAGCTTCTTTCCAGCAGAAGGCAGGAAAAAAAGGCACCAAGGACCCATCAACCTACAAACGTTTCCTAATGAAAATGACAGGCCAGGCGAGGTGCTCACGCCTGTAATCCCAGCACTTGGGAGGTCGATGCAGGCAGATTACTTGAGGTCAGGAGTTCAAGACCAGCCTGGCCAACATGGCGAAACCCCGTCTCTATGGTGAAACTCCATCTCTACCAAAAATACAAAAATTAGCCAGGCGTGGTGGCGGCGCCTGTAATCCCAGCTACTTGGGAGGCTGAAGTGCTAGAATCGTTTGAACCCGGGAGGCAGAGGTTGCTGTGAGTCAAGATGGCACCACTACCCTCCAGCCTGGGCGACAGAGCAAGACTCCATCTCAAAATAGAAAACGAAAATGACATACGATAAAAATAATTCATACAATGGAAACTTCTCTCTTTCTTTTTGAGACAGGGTCTCGCTCCGTTGTCCTGGCTGCAGTGCAGCAGTGTGATCTCGGTTCACTGCAGCCTTGGCCTCCTGGGCTCAAACATCCTCCTGCCTCAGTCCCCCAAGTAGCTGGAACTACAGGCATGAGCTACAATGCCTGGCTGATTTTTTAAATTTTTTGTAGACATGGGGTCTCACCACATTGCCCAGGCTGGCCTTGAGCTCCTGACCTCAAGCGATCCCCTCCTGCCTCAGCCTCCCAAAGAGCTGGAGTCTTAGGCGTGAGCCACCGCGCCAAGTCTGGAACCTTTTATACAATGAGAATGAATGAATGAATGAACCACCATTGCACACACAATATGGACGAATCTTAGGAGCATAATATTAAATGGATAAAACCTCACAACATACATTCACATACAGATGGGACAGGAGACACGCAGGGGGAGAAGGGTAAGAACTAGAAAAGTTCTACCTCTTCAGCTAGTGAAAGACTAAACAAATAAAAGAGCAGCCGGGTGCAGTGGCTCACGCCTGTCATCCCAGCACTTTGGGAGGCTGAGGCGGGCAGATCACCGTCTCTACTAAAAATACAAAAAAATTAGCCAGGTGTGGTGGCAGGTGCCTGAAGTCCCAGCTATTCAGGAGGCTGAGGCAGGAGAATGGCGTGAACCCGGAAGGCAGAGCTTGCAGTGAGCCGAGATCGTGCCACTGCACTCCAGCCTGGGCAACAGAGCGAAACTCCGTCTCAAAAAAAAAAAAAAAAAAAAAAAGACAAATATAAAAGAGGCTGGCTGGGCACGGTGGCTCATAACTGTTATCCCAGCACTTTGGGAAGCTGAAGCAGGTGGATCATGAGGTCAGGAGTTTGAGACCAGCCTGGCCAACACGGTGAAACCCAGTCTCTACTAAAAATAAAAAAATTAGCTGGGTGTGGCGGCGTGTGCCTGTAATCCCAGCTACTCAGGAGGCCGAGGCAGGAGAATGGCGTGAACCCGGGAGGCAGAGGCTGCAGTGAGCCGAGATCGTGCCACTGTACTCCAGCCTGGGCAACAGAGCGAGACTCCATCTCAAAAAAAAAAAAAAAAAAAAGAGGCTAACAGACTGGGTGCGGTGGCTCACGCCTATAATCCCAGCGCTTTGGGAGGCTGAGGCAGGAGGATCATCTGAGCCCAGGAGTTTGAAACCAGCCTAGGCAATACAGCGAGACCACATCTCTACAAAAAATCCGCAGGGCGTGGTGGCATGCAACTCGAGTCCCGGCTACTCGGGCGGCAGAGGAGGACTGCTAGAGCCCAGCGGCTGGAGTCTGGAACCTGGAGTGAGCCACAATTACGCAACAGTGCTCCAGTGTGGGCAACAGAGCAAGACTCTAGCTCTCAATTTTTTTTTAAACAAGCTAACAGGCCAGGTGCGGTGGCTCAAGCCTATAATCCCAGCACTTTGGGAGGCCGAGACGGGCGGATCACGAGGTCAGGAGATCGAGACCATCCTGGCTAACACGGTGAAACCCCGTCTCTACTAAAAAATACAAAAAACTAGCCGGGCGCGGTGGCGGGCGCCTGTAGTCCCAGCTACTCGGGAGGCTGAGGCAGGAGAATGGCGTAAGCCCGGGAGGCGGAGCTTGCAGTGAGCTGAGATCCGGCCACTGCACTCCAGCCTGGGCGACAGAGCCAGACTCTGCCTCAAAAAAACAAAAAAACAAACAAAATAAAAACAAGCTAACAGAGACCAGCATCAACCATTCTTTACGAACTAGGAGATTGTTTGATTCAATCCGATGCACTAACGTTCAAAAAGAAATAAAACTGCCTGTTTAATTTAAAACATCTTGAAAACCACAAAGCTCACAAAACAAAATCAGCTCCAAGCCCCACAGCCCTGAGATAGCTTCTGAAACAGAATTGAGACTCGGCTGCACCTGGGGACCCTCCCTGACGGGAGCACAAGACAGACACCCAGGCCATGGTTGCTGAAGAGAAGAAAGCACAGGGCAGGTGTGTGCTCGCCGGTCAGTCTTCTCTCCAGTGGAGGCTCCCACATGACAAGGATACAATTCAGAAGCATCTTACGCCCGTCGAGAAAATCCATGGCAGTATAGACGTGTTATGTAAAAAGAGCCCCTGATTTGAAAACACTGAAACTCCACCAAAACAAGGCTTGTCCCATCCCAGCAGCACCATGACGGTGATTCTCACGGTGACACCTCCCTCTGCCTGGCCTTCGCTGGCGAAGCTGGGGCCTAGGCATGGACCAGCTGCTTTGCAGCCTGCAGTCAAGGAAGAAAGCTGAAACAAAGCCTCCCGTTGAAATGTTTCTAACTTGTGGGCAGTCACTGGTAAATTGGATCCACACCATCTCCAACATTCAACTGATGATGACGTCTGTTAGTGAAGCTGGGTGCTGGTTTACTTCTCTGTTTTTAGAGATGGGGTCTCAGTATGCTGCCCAGGCTGGCCTCAAATTCCTGTGGTCGAGGGATCCTCCTCCCCAGGAGCTGTGACTACAGGCACGTGCCACCACACCCAATTCACTTTTTTTTTTCCTTTTTTTGAGATGGAGTCTTGCTCTGTTGCCCAGGCTGGAAAGCAATGGTGTGATCTCGGTTCACTGCAATCTCTGCTTCCTGGATTCAAGCAATTCTCCTGCCTCAGCCTCCCGAGTAACTGGGACTACAGGCGCCCGCCACCATGCCCGGCTAATTTTTGTATTTTTAGTAGAGAGGGGGTTTCACCATGTTGGCCAGGCTGGTCTCGAACTCCTGACCTCATGATCTGCCCGCCTTGGCCTCCCAAAGTGCTGGGATTACAGGCGTGAGCCACCGCGCCCGGCCAACACCCAATTTACTTTTATTGACTCATGCTGACTTCCTAAGAAAAACAAAAATCTTATTTTGAGGTGTTTGACAAATCAAATTCCTAAAAAGCTCTATGCCAAGCTGAACTTCAGTGGAAAGGAGCCTGCCTGTGTACACGGACAGCAAGTGTGATAGGCCCAGGAGCCTGTCTGTGGACATGGACAGCACGCGTGATAGGCCCAGGAGCCTGTTTGTGGACACGGGCAGCACGTGTGATAGGCCCAGGAGCCTGTGTGTGGACACGGACAGCACGTGTGATAGGCCCAGGAGCCTGTGTGTGGACAGCACGTGTGATAGGCCCAGGAGCCTGTGTGTGGACACGGGCAGCACGTGTGATAGGCCCAGGAGCCTGTTTGTGGACACGGGCAGCACGTGTGATAGGCCCAGGAGCCTGTTTGTGGACACGGGCAGCACGTGTGATAGGCCCAGGAGCCTGTGTGTGGACACGGGCAGCACGTGTGATAGGCCCAGGAGCCTGTGTGTGGACACGGGCAGCACGTGTGATAGGCCCAGGAGCCTGTGTGTGGACACGGACAGCACGTGTGATAGGCCCAGGAGCCTGTTTGTGGACACGGGCAGCACGTGTGATAGGCCCAGGAGCCTGTGTGTGGACACGGGCAGCACGTGTGATAGGCCCAGGAGCCTGTGTGTGGACACGGACAGCACGTGTGTTAGGCCCAGGAGCCTGTGTGTGGACACGGGCAGCACGTGTGTTAGGCCCAGGAGCCTGTGTGTGGACACGGGTGTGTGATAGGCCCAGGAGCCTGTGTGTGGACACGGACAGCACGTGTGTTAGGCCCAGGAGCCTGTGTGTGGACACGGGCAGCACGTGTGTTAGGCCCAGGAGCCTGTGTGTGGACACGGGCAACATGTGTGATAGGCCCAGGAGCCTGTGTGTGGACACGGGCAGCACGTGTGTTAGGCCCAGGAGCCTGTGTGTGGACACGGGCAACATGTGTGATAGGCCCAGGAGCCTGTTTGTGGACACGGGCAACATGTGTGATAGGCCCAGGAGCCTGTGTGTGGACACGGGCAACATGTGTGATAGGCCCAGGAGCCTGTTTGTGGACACGGGCAACATGTGTGATAGGCCCAGGAGCCTGTTTGTGGACACGGGCAACATGTGTGATAGGCCCAGGAGCCTGTGTGTGGACATGGGCAACACGTGTGATAGGCCCAGGAGCCTGTGTGTGGACATGGGCAGCACGTGTGATAGGCCCAGTTTTTGCTTCTTCAGTGAAGTTTTGGTGATGACACGATTTTTTTTTTTTTTTTTGAGACGGAGTCTCGCTCTGTTGCCCAGGCTGCACCATCTGTGCCTGTGAACACTCTCCCATCCATGAAAATGGTTCTGTACCTGGACCTTCCCTTTTTCCCTCCGTCAGTCAATCTAAAGTTCTTAACAACTGACCTTCTGAGAGAACCAAGTTTTGGTCTTACTCATTTTCTCCATTTTGTCCATATTCTATTCTATGCATTCCTCTCTTTGATTAGTTTCTTCCTTCTACACATTTTGAGTTTAATTTGCTCTTTTTCTAGTTTAAGGTAGAAGTTTCAGGTAAATTTCTTGATTTTTAAACACTTCTAATTCAAAATTTACAATTATAAAGTTCTAACCATCGTTTCAGTTGCATCCCACAAATTTTGATAGGCTGTTATTTTCGTTACCAATCAGTTCAAAAAATATTCTAGGCCAAGCCTGGTAGCTCACCCCTATAATCCCAGCACACTGGCTTTCAAAAAAAAATTGAAAACATGAGCCAGGTGTGGTGACACGCACCTGTAGTTCCAGCTACTCGGGAGGCTGAGGTGGGAGGATGGTTTGAGCCCAAAAGGTCGAGGTTACAGTGAGCTATAATTGTGACACTGAACTCCAGCCTGGGCAATAGAGCGAGACCATGTCTCTAAAAAACCAAAACACACATACCCACACACAGCAAAAACAGACACAGTTGAATGTAGACATAGACAAATCCAATCATTGTTATTATTTGTTTATTTATTTTTTGAGACGGAATCTCTCTTTGTCACCCAGGCTAGAGTCTAGTGGCACAATCTCAGTTCATTGCAACCTCCACCTCCTGGGTTCAAGCAATTCTCCTGCCTCAGCCTCCCGAGTAGCTGGGATTACAGGCACCCACCACCGTGCCTGGCTAATTTTTGTATTCTTTTGTTTTTCAGGACGGAGTCTAGCTCTGTCACCCAGGCTGGAGTGCAGTGGCGCGATCTCAGCTCACTGCAAGCTCTGGCTCCCAGGTTCACGCCATTCTCCTGCTCAGCCTCCTGAGTAGCTGGGACTACAGGCTCCCGCCACCACACTGGCTAATTTTTTTGTATTTTTTTCGTAGAGACGAGGTTTCACCGTGTTAGCCAGGATGGTCTCGATCTCCTGACCTTGTGATCCGCCTGCCTCGGCCTCCCAAAGTGCTGGGATTACAGGCATGAGCCACTGTGCCCGGCCCAATTTTTGTATTCTTAGTAGAGATGGAGTTTCACCATATTGGCCAGGCTGGTCTCGAACTCCTGACCTCAGGTGATCTGCCCACCTCTGCCTCCCAAAGTACTGGGAGCTGTAATCCCAGCACTTTGGGAGGCCAAGGCGGAAGGATCCATTGAGCCCAGGAGTTCAAGACCAACCCAGGTAACATAAAGAGATCTTGTCTCTGAATAAATAAAATTTTAAAAGAGAGACACACCATGTCTCTCACTGATGCATTCACATTCAAAACCATTCAGTCCTAAGTGGCTGTTTAATGTGTCTCATACTTCTGTTTATTAAGAGCTATTTAACAAAACGCCAATAAACATTTCTATTATATTATTTCCAAATATGAGTTGTAAGGGCAAAAAAGTATAGAATGCTTAAATAAAGATCGATGTGTGCCATTGGATAAAATTCTTTGAAATTCCTAAGAACACAAGCACGATAAGCAGACGCTCATCCACGGAGGCTGTTGGTGTTACTGACACTCCAAACTCATTCCAGAAAGTCCAAAAGGGTGTGTGTGGTTTCTGACCTTACGGACTCTTATTCTGTCAACTCAGGAACCACACTGTTTCCCAATTCCCACCAACACAAATATAAATACCAAAAAGATTAAATATTTAAATGGAAAAAACAAAAAAGCATTAAAAGAACAAGCTGAGCACAGTAGGGTATGCTGTAGTCCCAGCTGCTCAGGAGGCTGAGGCAGGAGGATCACCGTCAGGGAAGATCTATGTGAAGACACTAGAGAGATGGATGTGTAACAATGAGAAAAGTGGCTTTCAGCACGCAGAAATTAAAGAATTTAAAGAACAAACAAACTGAGAAAATACGTTAAAGACAATTGATAGCAAGCTTTCACGAACAAAAAGATTGTTTAAACTCCCTATAAAAAGGCAAAGGATAGGCCGGGTGCGGTGGCTCAAGCCTGTAATCCCAGCACTTTGGGAGGCCGAGACGGGCGGATCACGAGGTCAGGAGATCGAGACCATCCTGGCTAACCCGGTGAAACCCCGTCTCTAGTAAAAAAATACAAAAAAAAATAGCCGGGCGAGGTGGCAAGCGTCTGTAGTCCCAGCTACTCGGGAGGCTGACGCAGGAGAATGGCGTGAACCCGGGAGGCGGAGCTTGCAGCGAGCCGAGATCCGGCCACTGCACTCCAGGCTGGGCGACAGAGCGAGACTCCGTCTCAAAAAAAAAAAAGGCAAAGGATATAAACAGGTTGTCACAAAGAGAAATATAAATGGTCAACAAGTACATAGCTAGGTGCTGCATTTCACTAACAAAGAAGTGTAAAATAAAATAACGTGATATCATTTTTGACAAATTATATTGACAAAAATTTAAAGACTTATGGGGCCAAGCACAGTGGCTCATGCCTGTAATGCCAACACTCTGAGAGGCCAAGGTGAGAGGACTGTTTGAGCCCAGGAGTTCAAGGTTGCAGTGACCTAGGATTGTGCCAATGCACTTCGGCCTGGGCAACAGGGCAAGATTCCATCTCAAAAAAAAAAAAAAAAAAACACTTTCAGTAACTGCTGTGAATCTAGCAAATTATTGAACCTTGACGGTGGTCTTGCGGACCCGTAAAGGTGGAATTGATGTGAGAAGGGCAGTCAACCAAGCATGGTGACTCATGCCTGTAGTTCCAGCACTTTGTGAGGCTGAGGTGAACAGACTGTTTGAGCGCAGGAGTTCTAGACCTGCCTGGGGAACAAAGTGAAACCTCGTCTCCACAAAAAAAAAAAAAAATTGGCCGGGCACGGTGGCTCAAGCCTGTAATCCCAGCACTCTGGGAGGCCGAGACGGGCGGATCACGAGGTCAGGAGATCGAGACCATCCTGGCTAACGCGGTGAAACCCCGTCTCTACTAAAAAAATACAAAAAACTAGCCGGGCGCGGTGGCAGCGCCTGTAGTCCCAGCCACTCGGGAGGCTGAGGCAGGAGAATGGCGTGAACCCGCGAGGCGGAGCTTGCAGTGAGCTGAGATCCGGCCACTGCACTCCAGCCCGGGCGACAGAGTGAGACTCCGTCTCAAAAAAAAAAAAAAAAAAAAAAAAAAAAAATCAGCCGGGCGCGGTGACTCCCACCCGTAGTCCTAGATGCCCAGGAGGCTGAGGTGGGAGGATCGCAGACTCCGCAGAGGCAGAGTTACAGACGGAGGCCAGGGCTTAGGAGAAAACGGCACAGGACCACATGTGCAAACCATGCAGTCAAACTGGTTACTTCCCCGTGCCAGAAACGTGCTGCTGGAGATGCAACGAAGAGTAAGACTAACCCACTGGGTTAGGCTGATGGGGATGCAGCGGAGAAGAGCAAGGTCCTGGGTTAGGCAGGGTTGTTGCGAGGATTAAAGGAGAATGCTCGCAGAGGCCTGGCAAGTCCTCAACTCCGGAACTGAGAGAACCCCACTCTTGCCCCTACACCAAGGCCCCATCCCCACGGTGGCCCCAGGCCCCATTTAACCCCGCCCATGCCATCGCCTCGCCCTCATGTCCTTAGCCACGCCCTGTAGCGTCATGGCCCCACGACAGCCACGTGGCTGCACGCCCGTTTAACCCCGCCCACATCGTGGCTCTGCCCCGCTGACGTTGGTCACGCCCTTGGCATTAAGGCCCCGCCCTCCCCACAGCCCGGACCCCGCTTAACCCCGCCCATTCGGTCGCCCCGCCCCGACGACATGGCCCCGCCCCATCTCTTTGCCCCGCCCCTGAGGGCGGGATGATCCCGCCCACCTCGCCGGGGTTAGAACACAATTTAACGCCGCGGCCCGCCGTCCTGACCTCACGCCACCGCCCACCCGCGTCGTCCCGGCCCCGACGCACGGCCCCGCCCTCCCCACTGCAGCCGGGACCCACGTCACCAGACCTACCCCTGGCATGACGACCCCCCGCTCCCCGACCCGACTGGACGCTCGTCCCGCCCCGCGACGTCACGGGCCACCCCGCCCCCACCCGGGTCGCCGCGCTCCTCACCAGCTCGAAGCGGTTGTTGACTCGGACGCCCTCCTTCCCTGCGCCCCCGGGGCGCCGGACACCCAGCTCCCGCTTGGGCCCTTCTTCTTCCGCGTCATCGTCATCACGGAGGTCGAACTGCAGGGCGCTGGGCCCGATGGGCTCCTGGCCGCGCTGTTCCCCCCTCAGCCTCCGGAGGGCCCGGCGCGACATAGGACCGAACGACCAGGACGTCTGGAGAGAGGGAGAAGGAAGCGCAGAAAACTCGGCGGTCTGCGCGCCTGCGCGCTCCTGGCGCGGGTGGGGGGCGGGGGAGCTGGCTGTGGCGCCTGCGCACTCCTGGAGCGGGCTGGGGGCGGGGCCTGACGTGCGGCGCCTGCGCGTTGCGACTCACCGGAACTTCCCCGCCTCAGCCGCGGCGACTGGGCGGGCGCCGGTGGGTCCGGGCCAGGTCTCGGGAAAGCCGGGTTCCTGCGCGCCGTGGGCCTCTGGCTTGGCGAGGTGCCTCGCGGGGATGACGGGCTTTGATGCGGGGTAAGAGGTGCGCAGCCGGCGACAGTCGGCCCTGCCCGGCCTTGCCCATCCGTGTGGTCCGGAACCCGCAGCCGCGTTCGGCCCGCCAGGGCCACCCGCCAGGGGCTGTCCCCGCTCCGGGCCTGGAACATTTCAGCTGCATCCCGGACGCTGCTAGTTGGTCTTTTCGTGTCACGATGTCATTCGAGTGATCTAGCCGTCGATGCCCACCTCTGCCCTGGCCTGAAGTCGCCGCCCCTCGGGCACCAGTGAGGGACGCGGCCCTCGCTGCCCGCCTGAGGCCTCGTTAGCGACAGTGGTTCTGAGCAGTTCCAGGACAAGCCACCCGCGTTTGTCACGATCTAAGGGCCGGGCGCGGTGCTCGCGCTTGTAATCCCAGCACTATGGGAGGCCGAGGTGGGCGGATCACCTGAGGTCAGGAGTTCGAGACCAGCGCGGGCAACATGGTGAAACAGTCTCTACTAAAAATACAAAAATTAGCCGGGTGTGGCCGGGCACGCCTGTCATCCCAGCTACTCGGGAGGCTGAGGCTGCAGTGAGCCGAGATCGTGACACTGCACTCCAGTCTGGGCCACAGAGCCAGACCCTGTCTCAGAAAAAAGAAAAACAAAAATAAAGTAGATGAGGCTGAGATAGGGCTCGGTTCAGTGGGCGGATGGCACAGCTTCCCGTGCCAGGGGTTGGGGACACGGGGGCAGGAGGGCACAGAGAAGACAGGTACCAGCAGCCTGCTGCTCAACTTACCGCGGCTTCATGAACCCAGGAAGCAGCCCTGGTGGGCTGGCCCCTCCCAGGATGGGTTAGGGTGTTAGGGTTTTATTTTATTTTCTGAGATGGCGTCTTGCTCTGTTTCCCAGGCTGGAGTGCAGTGGCACGATCTCGGCTCACTGCAACCTCCATCTCCCAGGCTCAAGCAATTCTCCTGCCTCAGCTTCCCGAGTAGCTGGGACTACAGGCATGCGTCACCATGCCCGGGTAATTTTTGTACTTTTAGTACAGATGGGGTTTCACCATGTTGACCAGGCTGGTCTCAAACTCCTGACCTCAAGTGATCCGCCTGCCTCACCCTCCAAAAGCGCTGGGATTACAGGCATGAACCACTGCACCCAGCACTGGTTAGGGTTTTAACGTGGGCTTTCATTTCCAAGTGTTGCTGTATGAATTAGAACCCAGTCTCCCCATGATAGGCAGTGTGAGCCCCTGTAGAACCAGAACAACAGTCGTCCTTACCAAGCACTACACATTAGCTTATTGCTGGCTGTGTGACCAGAGGAGATTGCCGACCCTCTCTGTGCGTCTTCTTATTTTTAAACAGGAATAAAAATATAGGTCAGAGAGTCCATGAAGTACTTACACATGTGCTAGAAGCTGTTTTTTTTTTTTTTTTTTTTTCTGAGACGGAGTCTTGCTCTGTGCCCCAGGCTGGAGTGCAGTGGCGCGATCTCGGCTCACTGCAAGCTCCGCCTCCCGGGTTCATGCCATTCTCCTGCCTCAGCCTCCCGAGTAGCTGGGACTACAGGCGCCCGCCACCTCACCCGGCTAATTTTCTTGTATTTTTAGTAGAGACGGGGTTTCACCGTGTTAGCCAGGATGGTCTCGATCTCCTGACCTCGTGATCCGCCCGTCTTGGCCTCCCAAAGTGCTGGGATTACAGGCTTGAGCCACCGCGCCCGGCCCGAAGCTGGCTATTTTTACTGGGGGCTCTAATTTTGCGTGTTTGGATTTCCTGGACCCCAGCTGTTTGAGTATTTTCTCCCACAGGCCCATCTGTTGCAAGTCAGGTCCCTCCTGACCTCCAGGCTCCACGGCCAGCATTATAGCCTGGAGTCAAAGTTCCTGGGTGAGCTGTATCTTTGGCCAAATTCTTTCACCTCGTTGAGCCTCAGTTCCCTCATCTGTAAGGTGAGATGATGGCAGAACCTCACGGAGGAGCAGGGCAGGGCCCTGTAAGAGGCGGAGCCGGGCACAGGTGAGCAGACAGCACTCAGCACAGGGCCCGTCTAGAGCCTGCAGTCACACCTCCAGCCTGGGAGCCCTCACCCTGAAGAACAACAGGGATCTGGGAAATGAGACCAAAGCGTCCCCCAGGCCAGCAGGTGTGGCCAGAGGAGCTGATGGGCAGTAGTCTGTGCTGTCCGCATGCAGCCCTGACTGAGGTGGGCAGGACCACGAAGCTGGTAGAGCCAGCCAGGGCTGCACGGACAGAACAGGCCTGGAGCTCTCACCTGGTGGGCACCTGATTGTGCCTTTCCTCGTCCTGGAGGGAAGGTGGCCCCTCAAGCCCAGCTTCAGCCTTCGGAGAACACGCCCACTGCCATGCTGGGTGAATCCTCAGTGCACATCCCAGACAGAAGACTGTGAGACATCCTTTATTAGGCCAAGAGTGGCCACGTGCACAGATTGACAGCCGCTCCTCCCTGTACTGGGACCACCCAGCGTCTTCAGGAGCCTCTGGGCCAGAGGCGAGTGAGGACAGCACCAGAGAGTGGGAGGGGAGGAGGGGCAGGACAGATGTGGTTTGGACCCCAGGGAAAGGGCAGGGAGCAGCGTGGCACAGATTTTTTTTTTTTTTTTTTTGAGACGGAGTCTCCCTCTGTTGCCCAGGCTGGAGTGCAGTGGCACAGTCTCAGCTCACTGCAAGCTCTGCCTCATGGGTTCAAGTGATTCTCCTACCTCAGCCTCCCATGTAGCTGGGATTACAGGCACCTGCCACTACGCCTGGCTAATTTTTGCATTTTCAGTAGAGACGAAATTTCATCTTGTTGGCCAGGCTGGTCTCAAACTCCTGACCTCAGGTGATCCTCCCTCAGCCTCCCAAAGTGCTGGGATTATAGGTGTGAGCCTGGCCAGACCTTTCAAACAGAGGCAGGGGGTGCCTCTCACGGGGACCCCGCCCACTCAGACTTCCAGGTGCTTCTGCTGCCCGAGTGCCCACAAAGGGAGAGCAGAGGCAGGCAGGGCGCTCTGGTCCAGCTGGGAGCCAAGATACCCTATCCCCACCTAGACGTTCACTGCGGAGGGAAAGCTGCTGTTCTCATTCCTGGGGATGGAGAAGAGAATGGGAACATGGGATGCAGTCTGTGCCGGGATCTAGAACCTTCTGCTTTCTCCCCTCAGTGAGAGAACCCACCCTCTCCCTCCCCTTCCTCCCTGGCAAGGAATCCTGAGAAGAAACAGCCTCCCCCAGGGAGGGTTCTGAAGTGCGCCTGAACCCAAATGAGCTCTGGGGCCAGGAAACGGTGTATATAAATATATAGGCTGTGTATATATATTATAAATGTATCTATATATGTATATATGTACATGCACAGCTCAGAGCGTCCTAGCCTGGTACAGGGCCTGCCTGGTGCCTCCTGGAGGCCTGGCCTGCTGGGGCTGTCACTTGAAGTCAAGAGTCCTGGTGTCAGGGATGTAGAGGGATTGGGTCTGGCGACTGCGTCGTGGCGTAGTGTTGAGGACGTCCACGCTCTTGCGGCTGGAACGCACCACGTCAGCCACAAAGCTGGTGCACTCACTGCAGACATCCTTCAGGACACAGCCGTGGGCGTAGATGTGGGGGAACGCCTCCTCCACGCTCTGCCACTGTGGCCCTTGCAGAGATCTGGGGGGCGGGAGAGGGCAGTTAGGTAGAGGAGCCAGCCAGAGTGCAACACCCCCTCCCTGACTGTGCATCCCACAGCCCCCTCCTGGCTGCCTTTCACCCTAGGCCTCCCCTTAGCCCTCAGGCAGCAAACACAGCTAGCAGCGTTCATCTCAGCAAAGACCCTTCCCTGACCACCAGAGGCCAGTTTCCATCTCATACGACTCAGCCTCCCAGAGCCCTACAAAACGATCTGTCTCTGCCTTGGATTTCCATTTCCTTGGGGCGTCCTAGTGCACAGAGACAAAGCCAGCCCCTCCACCCCAGCTCCCACGTTCCTGTTCACGCTCGACCTCCACAGCGACTCAGCACAAGGCACAGAACGCACTGAAAAATGTCTCTCCTCTGGGTCGGCGTGGCTTTGGCGGCTGATACCCTCTGAGGACTCTCAAAGCCCAGTGTGTAGACAGGGATGTGTCCAAACTTCTTAGAAGGCATCTTCATCTGCAGCACAGAGGGAGGAGGTGTGAGCCAGGGGTCCCCACAGACACATTCAGGGTACACTCAGTGCTAAGGAACCTCCCCAGTCTGGGACCTGCGTGGCAGCCAGAGCTGCCTGGAGAATATCTGCTGTCCCTATGCTCTCCGATGTCTCCTCTGTGCCTTTCGTCTGAAGACTGGCACGTGATTCCTGCTTGCTGCTCATCTGGGCAGGGGCTTCTTAGAGGGCACAAACCGTCCCTTTTTGGTAGATACAGATCTACCACCATGCACTGCACATAATCCACATTTAACATGGATGCGGTAGAAGCTTCTCCATTGCCAAGTGGCAGGATATAGAGTAAGACTTTTAAAATAGTGGTAGTAAAAGTCTTGCTTCTGAACTGAGGCCTGAGGGGTAACATACATATATATAATTTTTTTTTTTTTTAAGACAAGGTCTTGCTCTGTTGCCCAGGCTGGATTGCAGTGGCACAGCCACACTCACTGCAGCCTTGAACTTCTGCGCTCGAGATATCCTCCCACCTCAGCCTCCCAAAGTGCGGGAACAGCAGGCATGAGCCACCGCACCTGGCTGGTGACATACTTTTATTTTATTTTATCTTTCTGAGACGGAGTCTCTGTCACCCAGGCTGGAGTGCAGTGGTGCGGTCATAGCTCACTGTGGCCTCCACCTCCCGGGTTCAAGTAATTCTCAAGCCTCAGCCTCCTGAGTAGCTAGGATTACAGGTGCGTGCCACCATACGCAGCTAATTTTTTTGTATTTTTAGTAGAAATAGGGTTTCACCATGTTGGCCAGGCTGGTCTCAAGTAGTCTGCCAGCCTCATCGGCCTCCCAAAGTGCTGGGATTACAGGTATGAGCCACCATGCCCAGCTGACATACTCTTAAATGTTAGGACCCCTTAACCTCTGTGTACCTGCACGTGAGCACACACCCCAACTGCAATAAGGAGCCCCTCCTAGAACACCCAAAAAGTTATAGAATGTAAGAAGCTAGGACTTTTAGAGGGGAAGTGAAGGGTTTTTTGGTACCAGGCTACTAAAGTGGAATGTTTAAAAACAACCTATAAGAGTCTTTAAAAACTGCACACTATCTTGGAAAGTATGGGAATGGATTCTGCTGAAGGGAGATGAATGAGGTGCCTGGTGAGGGCAGCATCATCCAACACCTCCAATCAAAGCCAGTGGAGCCCCTCATCTACCTAGCTCAGAACCCAGATCCCACATGGTCCTCACCTTTATGCTACAGGAAGTGCAGACAGCTCTGGAAGGGAACAGAGGAAATGCAGTGTCAGCAGGGAGGATACCCACGAAGAAACAGCTGAGAAACTCGCATTCCAGCCTCCACACATTCCAGCTCAAACCGTCCTTGCCTTCTGCTTGATGCTTGGTTACTTCAGTGCTTTATTTTACTCCAAAATCTTGCTTTTCTTTATACTTAGGTATCCACCCAAAATATATGTGTCCCTCAGCGTTCTCTTAGGAAGGTTGGCTCCAGGAGCTTTCTCCTACCAAGTTTTCTGTTGCCAAGTGGCAGGATATAGAGTAAGGATGACAAATAGTGGTGTTGGGCCAGATGTGGTAGCTTATGCCTGTAATCCCAGCACTTTAGGAGGCCAAGGCAGGTGGATCACCTGAGGTCAGGAGTTCGAGACCAACAAGGTGAAACCCCGTTCCTATTAAAAATACAAAAATTAGTTGGGCGTGGCTGCAGGCACCTGTGATCCCAGCTACTGGGTGGGCTGAGACAGGAGAATGGCATGAACCCAGGAAGTGGAGGTTGCAGTGAGCTGAGATCACGCCACTGCACTCCAGCCTGGGGGACTGAACGAGACTCTGTCTCAATAAAAAAAGAAAAATAGTGGTGGTAAAAGTCCCTTTTAAGCAGATTTTTGTTTCTGAACTGAGGCATGATGGGTCACATACTTTTGGAATGTTTAAAAACAAAAACCTATAAGGGTCTTTAAAAACTGCATACTGTCATCCGGGCACGGTGGCTCACGCCTGTAATCCCAGCACTTTGGGAGGCCAAGGCGGGTGGATCACGAGGTCAAGTGTTCAAGATCGGCCTGGCCAAGATGGTGAAACCCTGTTTCTACTAAAAATACCAAAATTAGCCGGGTGTGGTGGTGGGCGCCTGCAGTCCCAGCTACTCGGGAGGCTGAGGCAGAGAATTGCTTGAACCCAGGAGGCGGAAGTTGCAGTGAGCCAAGATCATGCCACTGCACTTCAGCCTGGGTGACAGAGAGAGACTCTGTCTCAAAAAAAAAAAACAAAACCTGCACATTGTCTCGGAAAGACATCTAAGATTCCTTCTAAGATGACGCGTAGACATTGGTGTGTGCCTGACACTACTCACCGTAAAAGCACCATGGAAGCCAGAGGGGCCTCAATTGAGATGCTCAGTTTTAAAAGGTGAGTCAATTTTGTTTTAATCTCCGTATCTGACTTCAAAAATAAATACCTTCTTATGAAAAATTCAAGGCCGGGCGCGGTGGCTCAAACTTGTAATCCCAGCACTTTGGGAAGCAGAGGCGGGCAGATCACGAGGTCAGGAGATCGAGACCATCTTGGCTAACATGGTGAAACCCTGTCTCTACTAAAAATACAAAAAAATTAGCCGGGCCTGGTGGCGGGCGCCTGTAGTCCCAGCTACTCGGGAGGCTGAGGCGGGTGGATCACCTGAGGTCGGGAGCTGGAGACCAGCCTGACCAACATGGAGAAACCCCATCTCTACTAAAAATACACAAATAGCCAGGTGTGGTGGCACATGCCTGTAATCCCAGCTAGTCGTGAGGCTGAGGCAGGAGAATCACTTGAACCTGGGAGGCGGAGGTTGCAGTGAGCCGAGACTGCGGCATTGCACTCCAGCCTGGGGAACAATAGCGAAACTCCGTCTCAAAAAAAAAAAAAAAAAAAAAAAAATTCAAACATGAGAGAATTAAAATTTGGACACTACATCCTCAGAAATGATCCCTGCTAGTAATGGTTTCCATCCTCCAGGCTTTTCCAAGTATATATCAACAGAAATATACATAATTTTACAGATAAAATGAGGTGATTTTTTTTTTTTCCCAGACAGGGTCTTGCTCTGTCACCCAGGCTGGAGTACAGTGACACCATCATAGCTCACTGCAGCCTTGACCTCCTTGGCTCAAGTGATCCTCCTACCTCAGCCTCCCGAAGTGCTGGGATTATAGGCGTGAGCCACCATACCCAGACTTACTTTATTTATTTATTTATTTATTTATTTATTTATTTATTTATTTGCGACAGTCTCCCTCTGTCACCCAGGTTGGAGTACAGTGGTACTATCTCAGCTCACTGCAAGCTCCACCTCCCAGGTTCAAGCAATTCTCCTGCCTCAGCCTCCCAAGTAGCTGGGACCACAGGCGCCCACCACCACGCCCGACTATTTTTTTCTATTTTTAGTAGAGACAGGGTTTCACCATGTTGGCCAGTTTGGTCTCAACCGCCTGACCTCGTGATCCGCCCACCTCAGCCTCCCAAAGTGCTGGGATTACAGGTGTGAGCCACCACGCCCGGCCCCAGCCTTACTTTTTTATTCAGTCTGGGAAACTCTAGCTTTTACTTGGGTTGTTCAGATCATTTACAGTTAATGTGATGCTAGATAAGTTGTGTTTAAGTCTGACATCTTGCTATTTGTTTTCTTTTTGACTCATTTATTTGTTCCCCTTCTTTTCCTACCTTTTTTTGGATTAATTAATATTTATGGTTCCATCTTATCTCCTTTGTTGGCTTATTAGCTGTAACCGTTTTATTTTAGTGGTTGCTTTAGGACTTACAATATACATCTTTAACTTATCACAGTCTACCTTTAAGTAATATTTGTATTGCATATATAACACCTTACTATACCTTATCATAGTGATTCACCTTATCATAGTGAACCTTAACATAGTGTACTTCTGGCCGGACGCGGTGGCTCACGCCTGTAATCCCAGCACTTTGGGAGGCTGAGGCGGGCGGATCACGAGGTCAGGAGATTGAGACCATCCTGGCTAACACCGTGAAACCCCGTCTCTACTAAAAATACAAAAAACTAGCCGGGCGAGGTGGCGGCGCCTGTGGTCCCAGCTACTCGGGAGGCTGAGGCAGGAGAATGGCGTGAACCCGGGAGGCGGAGCTTGCAGTGAGCCGAGATTGCGCCACTGCACTCCAGCCTGGGCAACAGAGCAAGACTCCATCTCAAAAACAAAAAAAAAGAAGTATACTTCCAATTTTCTCCTCTCCCTGGCCTTAATGCTAACTATTGTTATCAACACTACTTATACGTGTGTTACAGAACCCACAATACATTGTAATTAATTTTGTCTTTTTTGCCTGCCTGGTAATCTTTGATTAGATGCCAGACATTTTATCTTGCTGAGTACTGCTTTGTTTTTTTGTTTGTTTTTAAAAAAGTCTTGTTCTTGAGCTTTGTTCTCAGAATCAGTTAAGATATCTGTGAACAGTTTGATCCTTTCAGGTCTTGCTTTTATGATTTATCAGTCAGGCCTGGAGCAACACTCACTTTGGGCTACTTATTCCACATTAGTGAGGCCAGGCCTTCGTGTGCATTCTGGTGAGTGCCCTGTGAATCACGACATTTCTGGCTGTGGCTGATGGAAACGGATGTTATTCATTCCTGGCCCTGAGCACTGTTCCTTCAGATCTTTATAACAAGGGAAGGTAAATTTTTTCTGTAAAGGGCCAGAGAATAAACCTTTTAGGCGTGGCTGAGCGAGTAACAAATGGGTGTGGCTATGTTCCAACGAGACTTTACTCGCCAAACAGGCGGAGGACCAGATTGGGCCCGTGGCTATGGTTTGTCAATCTCTGCTTTAGGAGAAATGTTTTGCAGCCTTCAGTCATTTCCTTCAGAGAGGGGGCCCTTCTCTGAGGCTTTCTCGGCGCAGCCCTCTCCTCCGGAGTTCTGCATGGGGGATTCAAGCTGCTGTGGTCTCCCTGGATTTCCTCCTTTCCGGGAGTATGGCGGCTGTGGCTCATGGCCGAGAAACTCTCCAGACAATGACTGCGGTGATGGCAGGCCTGCCCTGTTGTGTTTCCTTTTTGTTGCCTGCTGTCCAAAGTCTTGAAAAACATTGTTTCATATCCTGTTTGTTCTGGGCTGTAGAAGATGCCGATTACCCCATCTTGGCTGAAACTGGGAGTTGCTTAGCTATTTAAGTTTCATTTAATTAATTAATTTATTTATTTATTTTATTTTTATTTTTTTTTTTTTTTGAGACGGAGTCTCGCTGTGTCGCCCGGGCTGGAGTGCAGTGGCCGGATCTCAGCTCACTGCAAGCTCCGCCTCCGGGGTTTACGCCATTCTCCTGCCTCATCCTCCCGAGTAGCTGGGACTACAGGCGCCCGCCATCCCGCCCGGCTAGTTTTTTGTATTTTTTAGTAGAGACGGGGTTTCACCCTGTTAGCCAGGATGGTCTCGATCTCCTGACCTCGTGATCCACCCCTCTCGGCCTCCCAAAGTGCTGGGATTACAGGCTTGAGCCACCGCGCCCGGCCTTTTCATTTAATTTAAATAAAATTTAAAATTTAACTCCTCATTCAACTAACGATATTTGTGGACTCATCAGCCATGGAACATGCTAGAACATTCCTGGAGTCACAGGAAGTTCTGTGGGCAGCACTGCCCAGAGGCTTCTCACCTCCTCCTCCCCTTGTGAACTGGCAGCTAAAGGGAAGGCTCACCTCTTGCAGAAGAGACAGGTGGGCGGCCACGAGAACAGCGGGAACTTGGCCCGGCAGCAGCAGCAAATCTGTCAGGAAAGACCTGATTAGAGCCCGGCTTTGTCCAAAGCTCCCTGGGTCCTGCCCTGTCCTTGCTGCCCCTCAGGGTTCCCAACCAGATCATGAGCAAACAGTCCTGGGATCCGCCCCCGACGCAGTGGGCAAGAGAGCAGCCCCACGTCTAGGCAGCCTCACCTTCCCCTTCTTCAGACTGCTGAAGAGCTCCTTGTTCTGCAAAAACTTCTCCATCTCGGCCTTCACCAGCACACGGCGCACGTCCATCACCTCTTCCACGGTCAGCGCAAGGCTCTCCACGGGGTGGCTGAACTCCTGGGGGACGGGGCAAGGGGCTGTGCTCACTCGGCCTCAGGTAGAAAGTCTTCCATGCAGGAGTCTCCCCCAGCTTGCTCTCCTTCCCTGAGGACCCTCACGCCTTCCTGGCCTCAGCCTAAACAAGCCCGCGACCTTCTAAAACACTTGTCCATCAGCCATCCATCCCCGTGTCTTTGATGAGGCGCTACTGCTGCAGGCTAGGCCTCCCATGACCAGCGGCCCCTGCCAGCCAACCCAGCCTTCACTGGCCACGCTCCACACACACTCCCCTCAGCCCATGTTTGTTCAAGGTGTCCCTCCCTGCAAACACACTATGGGCGGATCCACACCAGCCAGAGTCCATCTCAAATCCTCCCTCCCTGAGCAGCTGATGTCCTCTCATCCGGGAGGTCCAGGAGCCTCCAACAGACCACCTCACTCCTGGGGCCCAGCTTGCATCTGCCCATCTGCACTCAGCACACCTCCTGTGTCCTGACCACCAATTCCTGGGGCCACATTATGATGAGTGTGTCCTGTTTTTGCCTCCCTGTGCTTGGCATAGAACTTGACACCTGATCTCTCTAAGCCTCAGTTTTCTCTTCTGTAAAACGGGGCTGGATTTCAGCTCCATCGAGATGACTCATGCCGGCATCGCGTTTGCAGTGTCAGTCATTACTCTGCCGAGGCAGGTGGGCACCGTCTATGAAGGTGCCACATGGATGGAGTTGGACCATGTGCTCTGCTTTGGATTTGCAGTGGGTTATCCTGTCTAGAGCTGGGAACACATGCTCCTGTCTGGCACTGGGAGGAGCTGCGGCCCTTGCATTTGTTCCTCACTATGACCTGAGGCACCCAGAGCTTTGGGCTTCTGTTGCCAATTGCCTGATGGTGCTGTTTCCAGCTGAACAGGTCACCTGAGATGTCACAGATGTTACGCCAACAACGTCCGTGGCCAGGAGACCTCACGTCGGGTGCAGAGAACAGCTGCCTGCCCCCCAGGTGAGGCTGTGAGCCCAGGGCAGATGGAAGGCCAGGTTCGGTGATGCTCAGTAGCCCCCCTTCAGAAAGCACTTCTGAGACTTCAGAGCTAAAGAACCACTCATGTGACCTGTGGTCATCTTAAATGCGTCCTCTAATTCCTTAAGAAGTGGGCCTTAATTCCCTCCCTCCCCTTGAGAATAGGCTGGACTTCCTGACTCGCTGCTAATGAGTTGGGACAACGTGGCACTTCTGGACTTGGCCACAAATACTCAGTGGCTTTCACGGTGGTCACTCTTGAGCCACATGCTCTGGGGGATGCCAGCCGCCACCCTGTGGAGATCGCCAAGCAGCCCCGAGAGAGGCCTGTATACACAGCAGGGCACTCGCGTCTCCTGCTCACAGCTGGCTGAGGACGCCACTTCATGTGGTTCCTCCAGCTCCCATTTGAGCCTTCAGTCGAGACTGCAGGCCCCACTGCCATCCTAACTGCAGCCTCACGAAAGACCCTGGGCCGGAGCTACACGGCGAAGACACTTCCGGAGTCCCAACCCTCAGACACTGTGTGAGATAATACATGTTTGTTATTTTAAGATGCTACATTGTGAGGTAACTTTTGATGCAGTGATATATAGCTAATCTTAGACTAATGAGGCAAGCCCTGCATTTCGGCGGGGCCTGCGACCTAGACTAACGGGGCAAGCCCTGCGTTTCGGTGGGGGATACGAACAGTGCCTTGCGTTTATATAAGGCTCATAGTTCTCAAAGCATTTTAACATCTGTTCTCATCTGAGCCTCTTGATAAAACCTCAAATAGCGGCAGCAACCACACCGTTCACATCCCTCCAACACCTGCATGCTGCCAGCATGGCCCACGGGCCGCACACTCGCCTTACCTCAGTTGATTAAATGATACACTAGAACTCACGTCCACGTGGCCTCAAGATGTCAGCAAAATTACAGGTCAGATATGAAACCGAGGGGAGAGGGGCTGAGCAGTACCCTGGCGGCGTCACGGCCAGAGTCAAGGTCGCGACCCAGTGAAGCCCCGTCACACTGACCTCCAGGCACACAGGGCGCGCAGGTTCGCCGCCTGCCCTAACCCCACACTGAACCCTTCAATTCGGGACGTCCCTTGCAAGGTGGCTCCAGGATCCGGGGTCGCAGTGCGGTTCGGCCCCAGCAGGCGGCAGCAGAGACCACTGCCGCAGGCCAGCAGCGCCACCACTGGCGCCCCGAAGACGTTCAGACCACGCCCCCCAGACCGGCGCTCAGACCACAGTCCCCAGACTGGCGCTCGGACCACGCCCCCCAGACGCGCTCAGACCCGCCCTCCCAGACAGGCGCTCAGACCACGCCCCCCAGACAGGCGCTCAGACCACGCCCCCCAGACAGGCGCTCAGACCACGCCCCCCAGACAGGCGCTCAGACCCGCCCTCCCAGACAGGCGCTCAGACCACGCCTCCCAGACAGGCGCTCAGACCACGCCCCCCAGACAGGCGCTCAGACCACAGTCCCCAGGCAGGCGCTCAGACCACGCCCTCTGAGACAGGCGCTGAGACCACGCTCCCCAGACAGGCGCTCGGACCACGCCCCCCAGACAGGCGCTCGGACCACGCCCCCCAGACAGGCGCTCAGACCCGCCCTCCCAGACAGGCGCTCAGACCACGCCCCCCAGACAGGCGCTCGGACCACGCCCTCTGAGACAGGCGCTGAGACCACGCCCCCCAGACAGGCGCTCGGACCACGCACCCCAGACACTGCTCAGACTATGCCTCAGGCAGGGCCTCAGTACTGAACACCTGGCTGGCAGCGAGAAGGTGGGCGCAAAGACGCCTCCTGGGTCGCCCTGGATGACAACTGCACCCTCACTCACCAGCCACAGGTGTTTGGCATCGGGGGTCATGGAGGCCTCGGGTCTGTCCACCGAGGAGCCCCGGTTGCTGAGTAGGGGGTGGCTGGAGTCAGAGACGCTCGCAGGACAGGTACCTAGGGGAGAGCAGAGGCTCCGTCAGGACTGCCTGACAGGAGCTGTGGAAAGGAGGACTGTGCAGAGGGGATGACAGAGATTGTGGAGGGCTCCAGGGGAACCAAGCAAAAGGTCAAGTGGAGAAGCAGCCACGCAGTAGCTACACAGGTAATTCTAGCACTTAGGAGGCTGAGGCGGGTGGAACCTTGAGCCCAGTAGCTTGAGACCACCCTGGGCAACGTAGCAAGACCCTCATCTCTAGAGAAAAATATAAGTTAGCCAGGCGTTGTGGAGCATGTTGGTAGTCCTAGCTACTCAGGAGGCTGAGGCGGGCGGATTGCTTGAGCCCAGGAGGTCAAGGCTGCAGTGAGCTATAATGGTGCCTCTGCACTCCAGCCTGGGCACCAGAACAAGACCTTGTCTCAAAAAGAAGAAAAGAGTGAAGAGTGAAAAGTGTGGCTTCCACATTGGGACTTTCGTTGGGGCCCATGTGGTATAGAGGGTCCACAGGACCCCCGAAGGGTCCCTGTGTCTGAGCCCCAGAACGAGCTGGCGTGGGCAGTCCCACAGCACCAGTGGCCTGTGTCTGAGCCCCAGAACAAGCTGGCGTGGGCAGTTCCACAGCACCAGTGGCCTGTGTCTGAGCCCCAGAACAAGCTAGCGTGGGCAGTTCTACAGCACCAGTGAGGCAGACTACAGATGCGTGGGGCGGGACCCTCCTCCCACAGTCCACACCTCACACTGGAGCTGGAGGTCGACCTCCCTCCCTCCACCAGCTCCAAGAGGCTGAGGCACAGCTCCAGGTGGGGCAGACCTAGGTTAAGCGAGAGGTTTGGAAGTGGCCTGGCCTGGACCTCCTAACACTGGGAAGGGAGCCATAACCACCAAACGTGATTGTCCCAAGACTCTGGCCTCGCAGGCAGACAAGGAGGCCTGGCAGTGCCTGGTGGGATGTGGTGGGTGGGGTGACAAGAACCCTGAGTTGCGAGGGCTCTCGGTAAAGTTCAGCTCTCACGATGGTAGGAGCAGCCCTGTACAGCCAGCAAGAATCGTTCTGTGCTCAGCAGCGCGAAAAGCAGTTGAAGGAACCATGGCGCAGGTTCCAGAGCCATGTGCTGCGAGCCCAGCTGGTTCACTAAGGACACACTGCTCCCTTCTCAGAGGACTAGAAGGTCTATCACTCATCAACTCATCTAGTTAGCTATCTTTCTATATCCCAATGTTAATAATAATTATGTCTAGGTAATAGAATCATGAGAATTATTTTTAAATATTAAAAAATATTTTTACAATAAATATGCATTACTTAATAAGAAGTTTTCAAGTTAAAGGGAGATGCCTGCCTGAGGTAGTGCCCTCTTGCAGGCACGAGCTCCCTTGGTCCCTGGGAGCTGCCTGCTCAGGAAGACGTGGGCTGAGGTGGAGGGATGGGTGCCCACAGGATGGGTCAGGGCGGGGGCGAAGGGGGGTACGGGGGTGAGAAGCAGCACTTGCCCTGGTCTCGGGAGCCGGGCCTCCACACACGCGCGCTGCCAGCTCGGGGCCGTGGTGGCTCCGTCCCTCCTGGGGGCTGGGTGGCAGACTGCAGGCCAGAGGCCACCTCACTTCGGAGCTGGGCCAGGTCATGCTCTGAGAAGGAGCGGTCCCGTTTCAGCATCACCTCCCCACAGGGAGACTCTTCTTCCTGTGGACACACCAGACGCAGCCCTGCCCTAACAATGCCCACCAGTGCCTCCTGCCCATGCCTGGACCAAAGCAAAGGACCCAGGGGTGCCGCTGGGTCTGCTGCGATGTGGGGCAGCCTGCACCCACTTCCCAGCCTGCCTGCCTCTGGGCAGTTCATGGCAAGCACCCTAATAACCAAGCCCTTCCCCAAGGCCTTCTGGAAAGTCCTGGAAATTGACAGGTCTAGTGTCAGATGGAGGCAGAGCCCTCTGGGATGGCCCCCAACAACGCCATCACCAGCCCTTCTGTGAAGAGAGAAGCATTCCATTCACAGGGCAGCCAGGATGGGCAGGGAGCCTCGCTGGGACCACCTTTTCACATCAACTAGTGGGGGGCTCAGTTTCCTGGGCCTGAGACAGCGAGGCACTTCCGCCGTCAGCCTTCCATCGTCTGTGGGAGGAGGCAGCCCAGGCCCTCTCCCAGAGTCACCCTTCTGAGCGGCCAAGATGGCAGGGTCCCCAAGCCCCACAGGCCTCCTCCTAGGGCAGGACGTCAGTTTCAAGGGAGGGCCCCTGGACAGGGGACACCACACTCGCTGCTGCCCCCAGCTTAGCTTAGCCCTTCTCACTTCCTTGGCCCCCACCCTCCCATTCCTGGTCTCTTTTCAGGAATACCCACGGGCTCTGACCTCAGATGTGTTCATTTCCTCCATCTCCGCCAAGGTGGGCGCCTTGAGCAGCACACGGGGCCGCGGGCGCTGGGCACTGCCCCCAGCATCTGTGACCGACAGGTTGATGCAGGAGGTGGACTTGGCATCTCCAGAGCAGGCGTTGAGGATGCAGGGCAGAGACCCAAA